>NC_039508.1:7311962-7446723 GCF_003672135.1 Ooceraea biroi
GATATAATTTAATGAGATACAAGTAACTGATACAAAAGTTTAATTACTTAATTAATTAATAAATCTTCCTTTATTTTTACACTTTGATGGAACTTATTACAAAAAAGTATGCAGAATATTAAAATTTTTATTTACATGTGCAACAAAGGAAAAATTACTGCATTATTATCTTCATATGGCAACAACATTTAATTTGCATTTAAATGTCTACTAATGAATATATTTTTAAACTACTAAGTTTGTCAAGGCTTACAATATAAATACCTAAAATTGCAGAATCACAAGGTTTCATAAAAAATGATTTTTCTCGAGAAACTTTTGCCCAATAATACAAATAATATTATTATAGTATGTTATGTTGCATATTTTTACAATGTCATTATCAAACATTTGTACATAACAATCAGCAGTGTTTAATTTGAAAACACAGGATTTTAATTTTAATTCCTTGTATTGACCTACACAATTTGGTAATAAGAGACCGATATAATATTCTTTGGCGACAATATTATTTTCAAACTGATTTTCTAATCTTGGAATATTATTATATTCGAAAACACGACGTATTATTTGTTCAAGTGGTTTTTCTTTCTTTCTTATCATTTTTTTTTAATTGCATCATATAATTTTCGAACGGGAAAGCTGAAAATTCATTTAAATTGCCAAATCGTATGACATCTTCATGTATGTGTAATAAATTATGTACATTATAAGAAACAAAATCTTGATCATAAATATCGATACTTGTTTCAACAAAGCATTTCATTAGATCTTTTGCATAATTCACCATGTCTATTTTTTTGCAGAATTCATTACTACACATTATTAGAGTAGCAACGTGTAATGTCAAGAAATGATAATAATTCTTTTTTGCAAGAATTTGTTTGAAAATTACAGGTCCTGTATATAATAGTATGAGTTTAAATTCCGTTGCTTTAAAACGAGGACATTCTTCAAGCGATCTACCTTTACGTGGAAATTCAACAGGAATATATTTATTTAAGTTTTTAATTTTATTTGAAATCGATTCTACTTGTCTATATGAAAGTTTATATGGTTGTTTACCATATACCCAACCATATTTTTTATGTGTAATCAATCTTTTCATTACCCCTAAACAAATAAGATGCATGTAATCTAGTATAACATCTTTAATCATATCAAAATGAGGCAAATTCGTCAAAATAGTCATCCCTTTGTGATAATCTTCATCATGTTGTTGTCTAAATTCAACATCTGTTCTTTTCATAGCGTTTGTGTGTGAAAAGCACAAAATTTTATTTATCAAACAACCTTCCACTTTGCATTTAGTGCAGCTATAATAACCCGTATGGCTTTTTACATTCAAAATATAAGATTTAGCAGGCGTATCACATATTATAACTTTTATTTTTAAATCATATTTTTGATTGTTTATAAAAATTCCATTCGTAGTCAAGTAAATGCTTCATTTACAAATTCTTTTAAATATTCATTTGGGTTTTCCGGTTTACCATTACCATGATACAGGGCTACCATTAAAACATATTTTTTCAAAACTTCAATAGACTTTATTTGAACTAATATTGGCCATAAACAATTTGAACTGCTTTTACTAATCGGCAAACCATCTATATTTACGGCTAATTCAAAAGATGTACAATTAAGAAGGGATACACCACACTGATTAATTAATATATTAATTGACTGTGCAATCCCAAAGTAATGAAAAGAACCTGTATTCATTTTTATAGAAGTAAGATTGCTTGGAGTTAATAACATTGTCCTCGGATCTTTAGGTAAGTTATGAAATGGGGTCAAATCATTTTCATTCCGAAGAATTTCTAAAAGTTTTTTAAAACTATTTTGAGTAATATTTTCCTCAATGGCCCATGATGCTAATTTTTTTCGCAATGATGTATCTTTATTTTCATTTTTGGCATAAGTGGATAAATCATTATTACTATTTATTATGTCCTATCACTATCAATGCTATTTGAAGATATTATAGAATTATTTAAAAGAGATGTATCATTTGGAAAACTCTCCTCCATATTGTTGACATGCAAATTTAATTCAGCGACATTTTCGCAAACCTCTTTATTTAATGATACATTGGTTGACTGAAAGCCATGCCGTGTATCAATATTCACATTATTTATGTCTTCACTGATATTCATCCCTTTGTTGCTTGAACAAGTACTTTCGGTCGATTCAAGTGAGTTAATTTGGCTTTGTAACTCAATTAAAGCCATCGAAGCTTCTACATTGTCAGCTATCTTTCGATTGAAATGTCGTTTAGTCTTCATTTTTATTTTTGGCATGTTTAGAGATAAATATTACCTATAATTGAAATAATAAAGATTTATTTAAGGATTTAAACTTAGGACTATTATAATAATGTGTGTATTAGGTCTACGTAAAATATCTGAAACAATAATTAAAAACATAAACATAAATTTTCTTCATATTATATTACATTTCCAACATTTTTATAACATTTTAATATATTAGGCAAGATAGAAATCTTTAGAAAATTATATAATTAAAATCTACAATTTTAATATGATAATTTTTAAATACGTGTTGCGATTTATAACCTCAAATTGTTTTATAAAGTTATACTCATAACGAATATTTAATAATTTTATAATTTCTACTTCTATGGCTGCGTTCCGAAATTCACTGCCAGTACTAAAAATCTACAGTATACGTTACGTGAACTATAGATTTTCAGTACTGGCAATGCATATCGGATTGCAGTCTATATTAAATTTCTTCTGTACTAAATTATATTTAAATATGTGCTGTGACTTCCCAGTCAGAAATAATTCGTCGATCGATGTCGAAACGATGCCGAATCGATGTCGAAACCGTCACATCAACATCTAGTTAAGTCAAACGACATCGTTTCGACGTCGATCGACGAGTCATTTCTGACTGGGTTATATAACCTCTCAAATTATAGATCTTATGAATTTATATGTAGAAATATTAAAGTTATCATTAACTTACCTGCAATAAATTTAAATATTTTTGGTAATCACTTGGTCACGACGATTACGTAGATACTAGATATTTCTAAAATTTTCTTCATGCACACCGTACGATTATATATCTTTCCTCTTCGAATTTAGTGGCACCGCCTGGCAAGCTAAAACCTGCCTACACTGGCCAAAAACAGGTGGTATGGTCTAGTCTTACAATTAATCTCCCAAGGAGGAAATAAGATTGTAACAGAAATGAACACGTACGATTACCTGCGAGACCGGATTGTGCCGTTTCCTCCAAACAAGTGCGCGTTAGCGACTAAGCGCCGCAAGAAGCAGTATCGTCTACGCCGTGTTGGTCTAATGTTCTAAAGGGGAGACCGCAGCATAAAGTATACAAAAATATTTTTAATTATATAAAAAATATATATGTATATGTATATATATATGTATATAAACAATACATATAAATATATAAATTATTTGTTGGATCTGGAATAATATATAATGAAATATTGACTTAAATTATTAAATTTTAAGTTTACAGATCTAACGAATAATTTATATATTTATATATATTGTTTATATATATATATATCTATGTTTTTGTTTATATACGTATAAATATTTTTCTCTCTATACTCTATGCTACGATTTTTCCTTTAGACAGCTAGACATAGACAGTATCTGCTTGTTTTGGGGAAAACGGCATAGCGATCCGGTCTATGACAATCAATGATGTTAGGCGGGACGCTGCGGAATTTTCGCGCATTCGCGAATAGTAGTGACGGTTAACCAGTGATGTATCAGCTTATGGGCGCAAAAAATTTGGCGGGCTTAAATAAGATCACTTGGTTGTTTCAACTAATTAATTGATTTAACTGATTACTTTAAGAAGTGAAATGAAGTTGAGAATTTCAAAGCGCGCGAGGAACAAGCGCCAGCTAGTTGTAAATACTTCAAGAAAACTACGAAATATTGTATAAATATTGATGAAATATTTTTAAAAAGTGTTTATTAATGTTTCCAGAATATTCATAGAATGTTTCAAGAATATTCTTTAAATATTCCTGAAATAATCAAAATGTTTTCAATGTTTTCCTAAAATGTTTATAGAACATTCTAAGAACGTTCTACTAATATCTAGAGAATATTATAATCATATTCTGAATATTCCATGTGAATCGAAATGTATCATAGAATATTATCGAAATATTTATAGCAAGTTATATAAAATTTTTCAGAATATTCATAGCACATACTATAAATACTTTAAGAATATTTACAATATGTTCTATGAATATTTCAAATATTTCGAAATATTCTGTATTTGTCAAAATATTTATAGAACATTCCAGGCAATTGCGATATATACTATATTTATTGGAATATTTATAGAATATTATATGCATATTCTGAATGAACAAAATTCCATGGAATATTCATAGAACGTCTATAGAATATTCTCAATGACCCATCGAATATTAGAATATTTATAACATATTTTAACACATTCTTAGCATATTCTTTGCTGTATGGGCTGCTCTAAGCTACACTTCTCGACACAGCACTCTCTGCACTACTCGAAGAAATGTCTGACTTACAAGCTTAAAGCAAACAAAAAGATTTTCCTAAATCAGTAAGTAAACCATAAGTTACGACTAATATTGTGCAATATCTATCTTGTGATACTACTGAAGTAATACAATAATGCTCGTTTAATAAATTCGTCATTTCTTATCATCAGGTTTTCACGTATAATTCGCATTCCGTTATACTAATTGAACATCTTCGATTGAGACGAATTTTACGCGCATCGATTGTCGAAGGCGAATGACTATATCGATAAAACATCGGACGTCTTTCAAGTGAGGGCTCCAAGTAAAAGTTGTAGCAAAGTACCAATTACAATTTTCAGCTCCATCATGACGAATTATTGACCTGTTATGAGAAAACGCATTATAATCTGCTTTGTACGCAACAAGATATTATGATCTCAAAATATTATAATCTCGTAAATTACCTATGCAATTCCGTGAACCAGCGCTACATAAGCGAAAGGATGACGATCTTATACCAGCTCCGGCAAAACTCTGTCTGGTTTTGGCCAGAATTCAGGATTTTTGTGAAGATTTAAAATATCAATATACAAGTCCGCAGTATACAAGCAGGCACCAGATACGAGTCTCAAAATAGCATAATCTTATACACTTAGTCGTCGACTTACGACCTATGCGACTTACGACGGTCCGCACTTACGACCAAAAAAAAATAATACATCAGACAGCTGCGCGCACGATAACACGAAGAACACAACACGCAGGTATCCTCTCTCTCTCTCTCTCTCTCTCTCTCTCTCTCTCTCTCTCTCTCTCTCTCTCTCTCTCACATACACTCAGTTGCTTTCAAGCATCTGTTGCGTGTGGTGTATTAATTAAAATTCTACTGAAATACTACCCATAAAATGTCTAGTAAAAGAAAAATGGCTTCATCTACAGATACGCCAGCTAAGAAGTCAAGGAAAACTCAAATTTTTTACATTCATTTTAGATTGAATTTTTGTGTTTACAGTACAGTATGTACAGTATTATTTTTCACATTATGTGCAATATAATTATAAATTTAAAAGATTATAAAAATAAATTATAAAGATGATAAAAATATTAAAAAATACTGTTAATAATTATATGGCCGACATACGACCAGATCGACTTACGACCTGTCAGTCAGAACGGAAGTCGGTCGTAAGTCGACGACCAAGTGTAGATTATAAAAATAAAAGCAATTATACTAAAACGCAGTTTTTAAAGACTGATGAATCCTGTCGGCACGCAGAAAACTCGGATTTGAAAAAATGATTCTTCTATTAATTAAGACTGACCATCTAATCCAACTATCTGCTTATTATGACTGATCATCTTGTCTAATGCTTGCCAGTTATAATCGATCAAAAATTCTTACTTAGTTTAATATTCCACTGGCGAATCATAGTACTTTATTTATATAAAAGCAGTTATTATAATTAAAAAGTAATATGCATGTGCAGAGTGTGCAGAGTAAATATTTATTAATTATTATCTATTATTATATCTATATTATCTAATATTTATTATATCTATATTATTAATTATTATCTATTATTATATCTATATTGTCTAATATTTATTAATTATTATCTACATGAATAGAAAACAAAGTTTTTCCACGCCTTTTGTACAAATAAGCAAGTATGCACAAAATATGAATTTTACTAGGCCGCAACTGCCCATTTTATAAGCAGCAAACTTGTATTAATCGGATAAATAGTTTCTTTATCCACTTATTGTTCAGTAAATGAGGTCAGATTTTGTGTATCGTTTGTGCCCAGTAACTGCAGGAAAAGCGTTACATCTTGATCGGGATCCCAACAATTTTATTCGTTAGTTACTGGACAGATATAACATAACTGTTCAATAACTGCTTAAAAACTGCACGAAATTTCTACTAGGGTGGTGCAATTTGTTTTTCGTGGCAATTACTTTTTAATTGAAAATATTCATATACGTAATAATTATATAGAATAAGGATACGATAATTTTTTATTTGATATAATTTCTATTCGAAACATTAATTCTATCAGAAATATTGATTTGAAAGTTTGAACAATAGTGAAACTTTTTTCTTGTTTTTAGTTCAACATAACGTTTTTAGTTCAACCTGAACACGCATATTTACGAGAACGCAATTACAAGTGATTACATGAGTGACTGGTGAGATAGGACTCCAGGTGAAGGACTACTTTAAAAAAATCTAACGCACCGCTAGCGAAATCTCCAGAGTGATGCGAAAGTTCGCTATTGGATATTTTCTTTCTTATCCTCGTATATTTAAAGATATATTTACTTATATAGATTTGTTTATTTATTTACTTACCGTAATGCAAAATTATGAGATAAATTAATTGCTATATTATAAAATTTTACGATTTTATTGAAAAAGATTTGAAGAGACCTTATCGTGACCTTGGAAGAGACTCCCAAGGTCAAACAAAGGTCACCGCCTTACACATCCTTTGAAACCAAGCAACTTTTGTTTCAAAAGTCTTTTTCTAAAATGTCTTGTTTGCATGATATTTTATCATACCTTCTTTCAAACTGAACACCTTGTATGACTAGTCTAAGCAATATTGAGCTAATTTTGTTTGCAAAAAGTATCATCTGTTGGGTTCCTGAATCAGACCTCACAAGATGAAGAAAATCGGCGTGTGACACTTGTTAAGGTTTACTTATTAGAAATGTTTTGCTATGATAATTTAAGATAACTTTTTGTGGATCAACGTCATCATGAGTTTACATTATTGCATGAAACACTTAATTTCTACTCTATTCTTGATTTGCACGTGTTATTTTTTTGCTGTGATACAAAAAATATATAATGTATACTAGCTATTAACTGCTCATGTAACATTATGTCCTCTTCTAATTTCCATATTATGAAAACACTAATATACGAGACTAACTGGAAAGCCGCGTGTATTATGTCTGGACATTCAAAAAGCTTCTTGTCGAATCAAGCGACGCGGTAGCGTCGCGACGCTAAGTACATAAAAATAAAAAATATTATAAGATTCCGAAGAATGAAAGTCACTGCATAAACATCGAGTGTTACCAAGTTCAGTGTATATATGTCGAGCGCGTATAGCTTATCTGTATGCCGATTCTCTAACTTTTTAACGATAATGTCGTTATCATTATGTAGCGACTGTCGTCGCTTGCGCTAGCGACACTGTAACGACGAGGTTATTCTGTAACTCAGAATATCGATACAATATCGATACAAAATAGGTTTCCGACATCGTTAACGAAACGAGTATATCCCGTTTGATATAACTCTGACACTATCAGTTTTAACCAATCAAAATTCATTCTGGAAGCATCCTTTTTACCTAGTTTCGGAACACGAGACATGACAACTGTTTGAATCGGTAAGAAGTTGGTCGACAAAAAAAATAAATTCGCAGATCATCAGCAAGTACATAGAAACAATTTATCCTATTTTATATAGAAAAATAAGCAGATAGCCACAATGTCAGAGTAAGTACATAAAAACATTCTTTACTATTCTTCATATGAATTCCGACTTCTAGACGTAGATAATCGTTGCATTCTCCCATTCAACGTTAATGTCCGTATTATTACAACCTCCTTAGATGTCATTCATGCCTGAACAGTACCCTCTCTTGGAATTACAATATATGTTATATAATATGACATGTAGAAAATAGTATATACAAAATATTAATATTGATATTAATATTAATATTAATTTTTTATTTTATATATATACACTACTCACAAAAATTAGAGGAACACCAAACTTTTCTTAAAAAATAGGCAAACTTCAAGCAGCTGTAACTTTGTTAAAAATGAACGAAATTTAAATTTAAAAAAAGGATTTTAAAGCTTGAAACTTCTACTTTCGAACGGTTGCCTTGAGTTTAAATTTCTGTGACGTTTGGTAATTTTTACATACAAAAAACTGCGAACTGGACAAAATAAGAAATTTTCTTTTCACTTTGAAGGTCTGTCACGTATCAAAAAAAATTCTGCGAAAATTCCCGACTTTTTATTGTAAACGATTGAAGTTTTCCCTACAAAACGCTTTTTTAAAAATGTTTCTACGAGTTTTTGTTACTGAGTTATCGCCGATTAAATAAAAATTGGCATTGTTTACTTTGATTGCTCATAACTCCGGTAAAAATCATCGCACAGCAATTTAAAAAACGAATTCTTAAAGCTGAAACTTTGCTCTATTGAACGGTATACTTGCCCAAAGTTTTTCGAAAACATGTAACCATGCTGAAAATGGATGAATATAACGTAAAAATGAATGATTTTTCACTTTGTCATTTTGACCTTAAAAACAATCGTACAGAATGACAACAAAATTTGTTCTTCACATTTTTGTATACTTTTCAATACCATGAATTTGACAAAAATTTGCCGAATAGCTATAAGATTTTTTTCATGGTGGCCACTGTGGTTTTATGGGACAAAACTAAGAAATTGCTAAATTTCAGTAAGATAAAATGGAAAATAATGTTAATTAATGTTAAAAAATTGATTTCTAGCGCACTATATTAATCTTTATTGAGTCAGCAATAACAAAGTACACACTTTTCTACCAAAAGTTGAAAAAATTTGTGAACCGCCGGCGTTAGTTTTATCCAAAGCGTACCACGTGGAGGTCGCACGGTCGGATTTACACTTCGTTTTGTGTGTGTGTGCGTGTGTGTGTGTGCGCGCGCGTGTATGTAAGCGCTCACGGATTGCACGCAACTAGTGGAACGTCTTGCCGCTAGGCGGCGACAAGACGTAAGACGTTTCTCGTAAGTGAAAGAGTTCAGCTACATTACTTAAGATCGCGCATTCGTACTCACATGTGCTTATGCTTACATACGCATACGTATACTGAGCTGTTCGGAGTTATTCTATTGGCGATTTTTGATACTGTCTGATATATCACTAGTTAAGGTTTTTACTTATTCCTTTACTTATTTTTACATTTCTTCTTTTCTTTTATCTATTCTGTTTTCTCCTCCTTCCGTTTTCTGCTCGTTGTTCTTTTACGATGCCTATGCGTCATTTATCTGACAAGTAACACTACCCAAGTGTCACACGCCGATTTTGATAAGCTTTGAATATGTTGTTGTCTAGGTCAAAATATGAGATACATATTTTTTTATATCGGCCCGTTTTGCCATTAAGGGGGTGAAACACCCTCTTGAAAAAAATCGGGTTTTATATTTCTTAGCGAATACCGTCGAAACAATAAAACATATAAGAAAAAGTTTCAAGTAAAAGTTTTATGGATTCTAATGTACTTTATAACAGTGCAATCAGATTTTTCGAAAATGTCATATTTTTCGAAATTCCTTTCCCCCTCCACAATTTTTGAAAATTTTAAAATTTATCTTTCAGCAAAACTTCAAGCATATTTAACGACAATTCAACCATATATGATAAGGTCATATTCTGAAAACGCATTTTTCAAAAATAAGCTAAAAGTACCTCTATATCACTACATACGCGCCCTGTCCGTATTCTCGTATTTAATACGCTAGTTACTCCTGGCAACAGTTTTTTCGCATAGAGATAACAATGAAGTCGGGGGATTACTTTTAATTAACAAAATAAGTCAGGTTCTCGCCCTCTGCCGGACCCAGAAATGGTCAACGTAGAGCTGACAAGAAAATTTTACTTTTTTTATTTTTTTTAATATTTCTAAATTTGTTTGTTTTTTTCTCTATAATTGCATATATACTAACATTTCTTATAAATTAACATATATTTGTGTGTTTTTGAAAAATGCGTTTTCAGAATATGACCTTATCATATATGGTTGAATTGTCGTTAAATATGCTTGAAGTTTTGCTGAAAGATAAATTTTAAAATTTTCAAAAATTGTGGAGGGGGAAAGGAATTTCGAAAAATATGACATTTTCGAAAAATCTGATTGCACTGTTATAAAGTACATTAGAATCCATAAAACTTTTACTTGAAACTTTTTCTTATATGTTTTATTGTTTCGACGGTATTCGCTAAGAAATATAAAACCCGATTTTTTTCAAGAGGGTGTTTCACCCCCTTAATGGCAAAACGGGCCGATATAAAAAAATATGTATCTCATATTTTGACCTAGACAACAACATATTCAAAGCTTATCAAAATCGGCGTGTGACACTTGGGTAGTGTTACTTGTCAGATAAATGACGCATAGGCATCGTAAAAGAACAACGAGCAGAAAACGGAAGGAGGAGAAAACAGAATAGATAAAAGAAAAGAAGAAATGTAAAAATAAGTAAAGGAATAAGTAAAAACCTTAACTAGTGATATATCAGACAGTATCAAAAATCGCCAATAGAATAACTCCGAACAGCTCAGTATACGTATGCGTATGTAAGCATAAGCACATGTGAGTACGAATGCGCGATCTTAAGTAATGTAGCTGAACTCTTTCACTTACGAGAAACGTCTTACGTCTTGTCGCCGCCTAGCGGCAAGACGTTCCACTAGTTGCGTGCAATCCGTGAGCGCTCACATAATACATACGTACATACACGCACGCACACACAAAACGAAGCGTAAATCCGACCGTGCGACCTCTGCGTGGTACGCTTTAGATAAAACTAACGCCGGCGGTTCACAAATGTTTTCAACTTTTGGTAGAAAAGTGTGTACTTTGTTATTGCTGACTTAATAAAGATTAATATAGTGCGCTAGAAATCAATTTTTTAACATTAATTAACATTATTTTCCATTTTATCTTACTGAAATTTAACAATTTCTTAGTTTTGTCCCATAAAACCACAGTGGCCACCATGAAAAAACTCTTATAGCTATTCGGCAAATTGTTGTCAAATTCATGGTATTGAAAAGTATAAAAAAATGTGAAGAACAAATGTTTTTGTCATTCTGTACGATTGTTTTTAAGGTCAAAGTGACAAAGTGAAAAATCATTCATTTTTACGTTATATTCATCCATTTTCAGCAAGGTTACATGTTTTCGAAAAAATTTGGGCAAGTATACCGTTCAATAGAGCAAAGTTTCAGCTTTAAGAATCCGTTTTTTAAATTGCTGTGCGATGATTTTTGCCGGAGTTATGAGCAATCAAAGTAAACAATGCCAATTTTTATTTAATCGGCGATAACTCAGTAACAAAAACTCGTAGAAAAATTTAAAAAAAGCGTTTTGTAGGGAAAACTTCAATCTTTTACAATAAAAAGTCGAGAATTTTCGCAGATTATTTTTGATACGTGACAGACCTTCAAAGTGAAAAGAAAATTTCTTATTTTGTCCAGTTCGCAGTTTTTTGTATGTAAAAATTACCAAACGTCACAGAAATTAAACTCATGGCAACCGTTCGAAAGTAGAAGTTTCAAGCTTTAAAATCCTTTTTTTAAATTTAAATTTCGTTCATTTTTAACAAAGGTACAGCTTCTTGAAGTTTGCCTATTTTTTAAGAAAAGTTTGGTGTTCCTCTAATTTTTGTGAGTAGTGTATATATGTATGTATGTATGCATCTAGTACGTAGTATGTGCAATATAATTGAGAAAATTATACGACTTATACAAAATTGTAAGTTAAATGCAAATAATATGCAGAAATGATTTACATATTAAATTAGAATGATTTTAATATTACAAGATATATGATTTATGTCTTGTAATATTTTATTGGCATTAACTTACGATTTATTAATTTGCAGTCATGTATTCACGTCACTAATACTTCTTCAGTACTTATATTAACATATATTTTCAATATTTTGGATAATCTGAATTCTATTGAAAGGAATATTATTTTTCTTTAATTCGATAATTGTGATATTAAAATATTAAGTTTTTTTGCGTTTCTTTGCGTTGCGTAATCTTAGGATAATGTCAATTGGCATTTTGTACAATGTTAAATGTTTTGGTTTTTTAATATATGTATATAATTTTAATATATATTAAATTTATATATTCATTTTGTAAACTATTTTGTATGGTTTTGTTTAAAGATATTTATGCAATACAATTCTGCATGAATTCCTTATCACTCCAAGTGTGCCTGTCAGACACACCTCATTTCAGGCGTAATACTTCAAGTGTACTTGTTAGGCGTTCTATTGAATTTTTTATTTTTAGACGTTTCTCAAGGGTCGTCAAGTGCGATCAGTACATTTGGAGTGATAAGGGTTAAATGTAACAAGTTTTGTTAATGTATACTTTTTTGTTCTGCATTTTGCTAACTATAATAAGTAAAATATAAGTAATGTAGAAATTAAGTAATATACATGTTTATATAAACTTTAATATACTAATATATTGTAATACGTTTAGATGTGTTTGTTTAAACATTTTATATTTTATTATAAAAAAATACATTTATCAAATGTTTATATTATTTGTTTTTTACTTCATGCACTTGTCTTATAATACAATTCCCAGTAATATCTAGTCCTCAAATTAATGTTAAATAAAACTGAACAAAATGATTTTAATGTCGTTTAGTTTTATTTAACATTAATTTGAGGACTAGATATTACTGGGAATTGTATGTGCCAAAATATATAAATATAATTATATAACTGTACTATAATTATTTTTATAACAGTTATATAAGAAGATAATTAAAATTACAGTTATATAACATTTCAACGATTTATATAACTGCTATGTAATATTTAAGTTACTATTGTTACGTCGCAGATACGTGTCAAAAAATTCTCCTTTTCGGGTCAATGCATTTAAGCAATTTACCCTGGGACGGAGTGTGCAGGTTGCAGCGAGATGTCTTAAATTATGATTCTTGAACGGGTGGAAGTATCGGATACGAATTCGGTATCGTGATTTCTTTGCTGTCTAAACCGAGCAACTCCCGAAACCGGTAAACTACGCGGCGCGGATCACCCTTACGAATTGTGCGGAAATCAGGATATTTATTCTGAATGGTTAGTTCTCGGAGAGAATAAGGGTTTTTTTTTATTAACGCTTTGTTAGTTTCTAATACTGCTAATTTTTGATAGAAAGGAAACGGATCTTGGTTATTGGAGAAAGCGAGACGAATCTGGTAACGGAGCTTCCTTTCCTGAACTCTACGCCCCTTCTTGGTAGGCATAGATATGATTCTAATTTATTTAATTACGATACCACGGGTTGCTGAAAGATTATTGTCGCAAGGTAGAGCCACACTCTTCGATAGCGCCAACTTGAACGACTAGGGCCACGCTCTTCGGCAGCGCCAGTCGAAAATCCTTCAGTAACTTAAGGAAAGAAAACAATACGAACGAGAGATCTTTTAAAAGATAGAGAGGAAGCTTCGCTAGTGATTTCTCCGTTATTTCGTAATAGACTTTTATTAATATGATGAATGTTAATTGATAATATAATTTCTACCTTGATCCTATAGGTGCGAGTGGCCGCAGTCTCTCTTACAGATCGTTTGCTTGGTTTATATACTCGGTTAATCACGCTTCTAACTGGACGCTATAGCGCTAATCGAACTCGGAACCGAACTTCTTCTGTGTATTTCTTCTGTGTATTTCTTCTCTGTATTACTTCTGCCTATTTCGTCTGCTGCGTTCCGAGCGTCGACAGTCCCTTTTTATACCTTGGACGAAAGGGTGGGCGTTTAAAAATTACGTGGGGGTCAACTTTGACCAATAAGATTCTGATAAGTATCTCGAACTTTGGGACCCACGCCGTCGTCGTCTGGTGTTATCACGGTTCTGTAGTGGGGAGGTTCCGCGTACACTTCCCAGTATAGAACTTGCCATGATCTGTTAATTTGTTAATTATATATATTTACAGTGTAAATATTGCTATTTCAATTGCGCTGTGAATTTTACGGTGTAAAGATTACTTAACACGTTTTTGAACGGTTGTTCTATCTATTCTTAGTGCGAAGATAAAATAATAAACTATTGCAGAACGATCCGTTTACACTATTCTTTATTTGGAGGGACATTCCTAGCGGCATCGCATGATCATTATAACGGAAGATGTCAGTGGTTATATATTTAAAATATAATAATAAAAAAATAACGCTGCAGGAATTTCCATGAAACTAATGATAAGCGAGTGCATAGTCTCTCGTAGCCCTTTTATGGTCATGTATCACAGCGTGCGCGAGACTCGGGCGCATTCTTGTGCCGTTTATTATCGCTTGTTCAAACATTGTGACATTTCGATACGGAATCGGTTCGAAACCTTGCAGGCGTAAGAACGAGGTTTTACCGTGACGTAACACTATGATACAGTTATATAACATTGTTACGTCCAAGAGACTCCACTGTTTCCATAGGTTTCTTTATTTAATGATCTTCCATAGAGAAATCATTAAATAAAGAAAAGTAAAAAAAATAAGAACTAATCCCCACCAGCGGGAAAAACGACCGGACGAGCGTTGGGGGGCCAGGTGGACTGATTGTGATAGATATCAAGAAACGATATGTAAACCATAAGGCTCACAAAATTATTTCACACCCCTCCCCCACCTGCGCTCGGCTGAAACGTTCGATAACAGAAAAAAAGAGGAAAAACTACCCGGAATCAATAGTTAATCACTAAACAAAGACCGCTTCTGATTCGGAAAGGCAGAGCGGGACTTGAGAATTGTCACTCGCTGACGGCAATAAAAAGTAATCCACCGATAAGGAACCCTGCCATACAGGGGCAGCTGTGAAATAGATTAAGGAAACGTAAACATGGATTGTAATATGGATGGTCAAGTGAAGGGTCTTCACAAGTCAAGTGCCGGACTCTAATCCTTGGAAACGATAACGTAAATCCATCAGATATCATAGTATACAGAAGCAATGGACGCTTCATTAGAAATAATTTTATTGCCTTTTTCCGTTGTTCTTCTTTTCTGGGAAAAGAGTGACCCCCACTTACACTTTTTAGCCCTATATAAAGGGAACAATTTGGCCAGAGAGTCCTCTTTTATCTTCGGACACTCTGCAGTTTGCATAACGTAACGTTCTGCTCCCGTGATCGGGAGACCAAGTATTAAGATAGAGTCAGTGTCAGATTCCACCCGAAGACTCTCTGGTTCGACTGGCCCCTTTCATCCTACTGAAGAAACACTCCATCCGAAAGATCGGAACAGAATAAAAGTAAGCCTTTTTAATTATTTCATTTGATTACCCTCTAATCGTTTTGCGATTCCAGTAGAGCAATTATCTATTCCGATTTATTTCCGTTTAAGTGGCCGATAATATTCGCGGACCAACCGATTCCTCAGCAGATTCGGGTTATTCCTCATCGGCAGATTTGCTATCGTGCGACCAAACTGCACCCCTCCCCGCGCCGGAAAATGTTTCTGTTCTATCATTTCAATTTAAATTGTAATTTTTATTGGTAATCGTAAGAGTCGTAGGTATGTTCAAATCCGAAATTCATTTTTCAGAATTATAATTATGTTCAACCCGCAACTCATTTTTTTAGATTATAATCATTTGTAATTGTAAAACATATGTATTTCTGATGTTATTTCGACAAATATATTGTTGTTTTTAATTAGTAAAAGCTAACAAAATTTCATTCAGTTAATTACCCTCGTTTCACCCTCGTCCTTGACAGATCGTACGGGTCCTATCCTTGTGTAATAGGGATTCATTTCCCTTACCAAAAAAGGACCATCGAGTTGACCGTTTCGAATAATAGGGTAAAATCGACTTTGGTCGTTGACGCGAAAATCGAGGGACCGTTTCGAATAGGGTAAAATCGACTTTGGTCGTTGACCCGAAAATCGAAACAAAATCGGTCAGCTCGAACACACGAGGTACTGCAGTTGTCTGCCTACGTACCTCGAGAGGCATCTGGTTGCGCCCTTCCTCGAGCTCACGGAGCTCTGGACGTAACAACATTTTAGTTACAAGTTTTATTTAAGTTATATAACTGCAATGTTCCATGAGTGGGAAATTACAACTAACGTCAATGTTACATGTAACATACACGTAATGTTACTTGGTACATTCTGTTTTATTACAGAAATGTAACAGTTACATATCTGTGTTTGCTGGGTACATATACTCGTTATGTGTGAGTCACACGGATATACCACCCAGGTAGCAAGATCACGTCATTTTGACGTTAGGATTTGGTCTTTTAATGACCAATACTGACGACACTAATTGACGTCTTTCAGACGTGAGAATGACGGTCTAATGTCACAGAACGAAGACGACATTCTGAGACGTTAAAAAGACGTAACTTCGTAACCTGTTTTTACCTTTTAGTAACGTCTTAATGACGTTTTAATAACATCACAACGCGAAATAAAAGATAAAATCGAAATTATATACCAAATTATTATTTTATTTTAAACAAGATTTATTTTGCAATGTGTACATATAAATTGTTATACAGTTATAATGTACCATTGAAAATGTACCATATTGAAAGAGTATTCGATTTTTGTTAATTAAAGTTCCACTTACCTCACACGGGATTTGAACCTGCGTCGTTGAGTCCACAGTCCTCGTTCTAGTCCACTACGCTATCGAGTATATTTAATAAGCGCCTTTTAAATTCTGCTCTTAATATGTTAAAGAATACTTATTTTATATTATAATTTTATTTTTTATTTATTTTATTATTATTTATTTTATTATTATTTATTTATTTTATTTTATATTTTATATTATATTATAATATTAAGAATACTTTAACACATTTTTAAGTTCGTACACTTATGTACAAACTTAAAAATTCAAAAATATACATACAAATAAAATATTCTTAAACTTCATTTTATGTCTAATAAAATATTATAAAAAAAAGAACTAAAGATTACCTCTAAATTCGTCGATAATTCTTAGAGAACCAACCAAAAACCATGCGGTATCAAGCGATATTATATATATATGTATATATGTATATAAAATTTATCATAGTGACGTAATATAATGACGACATTATAATGTCATTCAAAAGACTTATATTTGATGGTCAATTTTTGGTCACTTTATGTCATTCGTACGAACATGACTAGTATTCGACGTCAAAATGACGTGATCTTGCTACCTGGGCAACAGCATCTCCGCCGGTCGGTATAAATGGAGCTGCTGCCATCTCGATGAGAAGAACGAACTGTACAAACGACGATGACGATGACGTCGACGTTTCTTAATCGAAAATTTGCCAATTTTAAACTTTGCATCGCCATATCTCCGCTCGTAGGGCACGTAGAAGAAAAATGAAAAAACTTTTATTACTGTAAGCAGTTAGTTCGTAGAATTATAAGAAACGTTTGATTGTACACGTGCGGATATGTTTTCGTTTTCGGCGAAGCGCAAAGAAGCGGCTTCGCGGGATGCTTTTGTTTTCGGCGGCGTAGCAGCCCGCTCGAGCCAGTACAGGGATACGGCAGTCTCTCCGCAGCCTTGTGACGAGTCACGTCGCAATAAAGTCATATATATATTCATAACCTTAGTATTTTCGATTATTACCCACTGCCATCCTCACAGTTCAGAAGTGG
Organism: Ooceraea biroi; assembly: GCF_003672135.1. NCBI lineage: Eukaryota > Metazoa > Arthropoda > Insecta > Hymenoptera > Formicidae > Ooceraea > Ooceraea biroi. The sequence goes on from NC_039508.1 coordinate 7,329,938, forward strand.
GATCGAGGATCGGTGTTCGGGATCGCGATTCGATACGAGGATTGAGATTCGAATACGGGATTCGCAATTTGAGATCGTGATAACGGCGATCGATTGTGGAGAGATTTTGAGTGGAAAATCGCGAGAGTTTGGCGCGACGGACACGGTGTCGAGACGCGATACGTTGTTGTGGCTGAAGTATTCTGAATAGCCTACGTTTACTATCAGAACGCGATGAATCCGAGCCGGTACAGGAAGGTGCAGCTCGTAGAGCTATTGAAGAAGAGGCAGCTTCCGACTCATGGAAGTAAAGGTGAAATGATTGCTCGACTGCAAGAAGCAGATCCTGAAAACTTGTGGCTGCACGAGTACGAGAGTGCAGAGGCGGATGGTGTCGCACGGCTGGACATAGGTGACCAGGAGTCGTCGCACGTACCTCAGGCCAGAGTTCGTCAGGATGATGGTGTGCCAGACGCAGTAAGAAAGCTCGAATACATACGAAGAGAACGTGTTCTTATGGAACGAGAGATGCGCTTGCTAGAGAGAGAGAATCAACTCTTACGTAGCGGCAGCAGTACGACAAGCAGCGGTACAGGTCGTGTAACCGAGGTGTCGTCGAGAGTCAATATCAAGGCGATCAGCGAATTATTGAGCGAGTTCGACGGATTAGAAGGAACATTCCGGAACTGGGAAAAACAAGCACAATTGTTGATTTCGACATATCAGTTGGACGATAAGTATGCGAAGATTATGTTGGGCATGCGCCTGAAAAATAAAGCGCTCGAGTGGTTTCATTCTTGCCCTGCGCACATTGAATTGAGTGTGGAAGAATTACTGTCGAAGATGCGGAGGATGTACGATCATAAGGAGAGTAAGCTGAAGCTCAGAAGACAGTTCGAGCAGAGGACGTGGAAACCGGAAGAAACGTTTAGTGCATATTATCATGAGAAGGTCATTCTCGCAAATTGGGTTCCGATAGATGAAGAAGAGATTTTGGAATACCTGGTGGAAGGCATATCCAACATGCAGTTACGTAATCAAGCTAAGTTGCAAAAATTCGAAACCAAGTTTGACCTGTTAACGGCGTTCGAGACTATAAGCTTGGAAGAGATGAAAGGCCAGGCTGAGCGCGGACATAAAGGACAAGTCAAGGAAACGAAGGATGGACGAGTTTCGTTGAAGGCAGCCGTCGCCAAGGAGCTACCGCAGGAGTCGAGTGCACCGTCGAAGAAAGTGAAGTGTTGCAATTGTAATAAGTTTGGACACGTTTCCAGAGACTGTAAGTTACCAAAAAGAGAAAAAGGGGCTTGTTTCAAGTGTGGTGAGAAGGGCCATACCGTTAATGAATGCAAAACCAAGGTAAAAACAGAACAGGTTGCGCTTGTAAGTACGGAACACGTTGATAACGATTTTCAGAACGTAGTTACGTTAAAAATAAATTATGCGATTGGAAATTATGAGATCAAAGTAGACGCCTTATTTGATACGGGTAGTCCCATTACGTTTGTGAAAGAAAAATTTATTCCGACATGTTTTGTTAAGGTTGATAATTTTAATAATTATTGCGGGATTAATAGCAGTAAATTAAGTGTAATCGGAACGGTGTAGTAGATATGGTATGCGGAAAGTTTAAAGACAACGGAATTTATGTTTATGTTGTTGATAATAACACGATGTCGTCATCTATGATAATCGGTAGAGATGTGATGAAGAAATATAATATTTGTTTATCTACCGTAAGTAACATCGAAAGTGAAACGAATGAGTACGAAATATTAAATATTGATGTTAGTGTGAATGATAATATAAGCGAATCGTTAAATGTTAATCCAGAAATTTCGTATGATGTAAATGAGAAGTTGAAATGCGTTTTTGAGAAAGAATATGTACAATCAGAGCGACCGTTAAAACCGAAAGTTGATGTGGAAATGAAATTGCGATTAGATAATGTACAACCATTTCATTATTCGCCGCGAAGATTATCATATGCAGAAAAAGAGCAGCTCAGGAAAATTTTAGATGATTTGTTAGCAAAGGGAATCATTCGACCAAGTAATTCGGAATATGCATCCCCTGTAATTTTGGTACAAAAAAGGAACGGAGAATATCGATTATGTATCGATTATCGGACCCTTAATAAATATACATATATTACGAAGTAACTATCCAATACCGGTGATTGAAGATCAATTGAATGTTTTAAAGGGTAAGAGATATTTTAGTTTACTTGATCTTCAGGATGCATTTTATCATATCTCCATGGCCGAAGAATCTATATCGTATACTGCGTTTATTACGCCTTTCGGGCAATTTGAATATGTACGTATGCCGTTTGGGCTTAAGCCTGCCCCGACTAGATTTCAGAAATACGTTAATGACATATTTGATACTTTGATTCGGTCCGATGATGCGTTGACATATATCGATGATTTTTTGGTTGCCACAGAATCAATAGAACATCATTTGATAGTTTTGAAGCAAGTATTTAAGTTATTGGTAGAAAATAAGTTGACGTTGCGATTAGATAAGTGCCAGTTTTTGTTTACGAAAATCGAATATTTAGGATACATGATTACGTTCGAAGGAATAAGTCCTACGGATAGCGGTATCAAGGCTGTACAAGAATTCCCAATACCACAAAGTGTACGCAGTGTGCAAGGTTTTCTTGGAATGTGTTCGTATTTTCGAAAGTTTATCGAAGGATTTTCGGTAATAGCTAAGCCTTTGTATGACTTGCTAAAGAAAAACGCTACGTTTCAGTTTACAGAGATTGAGTTAAATACTTTTGAAAAATTAAAATCGAAATTAATTACGGCGCCGATTTTAGCAATTTATGATCCTCGCGATTCAACGGAGTTGCATTGTGATGCAAGCTCGTTTGGATTTGGTGTAGTGTTAGCACAACGGAAGTCGGATCGTGAGCTGCATCCCGTATTTTATTTTTCGAAACGTACTACGCCAGTTGAGAGCAAGTACCATAGCTTTGAGCTAGAGACACTCGCGATAATATATGCACAGTAAAAAATAAAATGTTAATTTTAACATTTTTTGCATGTCCCAGAAAGTCCACTCTAAATTTTAAGTTAAAGTAACTCATTCGTTATATGTTACTTCTTGACAAACTAGAAATGTTAAGTAATTAACACAATACTTTACATTTATTTTTGTTATTGTAACTTTAAGTGTGATGTAAAAATAACATACAAAGTAATTGAAAACTACATGGAAGAGAAGTTACAATAACTCATCAGAAAAGTTGATAGAACATTTTCGTTCATACAATATGAATAAAAAATTGATACATTTTAACATAACTCTTCAGTCACCTAACATATTAACGTACATGACATGTTAATGTTTTAACACAAAAATATGTAAATTTTGACATATATTTCAAAATATCCTGAAGAATATAACACTTATTTTTGATAGAAACATTTAATTTTAGTAAATTTGATTATTTTATATGTCAAAGTTCATGATTATTTGAAGATTTACTTTAACTTCTTTTAGAATGTTAAACTGACTTTGTGACATGTTGATTGTTTAAAATTATTGTGTTGAAAGCATTTCAAATAATATTCCATTTCTAAGAGACATACACAAAATGTTAAGTTATGAAGGTAACAGTAATGTAACATATAAAATTGTTATAAAACTAATAACATATCAGTTGTATGTTAATTTTACATTGAAGTAGTAATCAAAACATAGCAACACAAGTAAATTTTAACATATGGACGCACAATTTTTAACGGTGTGCTTTACGTAGGTTTAGAATATATTTATTCGGCGTACCATTTAAAATAGTGACTGACTGCAACGCGCTTAAATTAATGTTACAGAAAAAGGAAATTAATCCTCGGATCGCACGTTGGGCGTTAGAGTTACAAAGTTATGATTATGAGGTGGAACATCGACCCGGTGATCGTATGAAACATGTAGACGCACTTAGTCGATCTTTTAATATTTGCGTCGTGGAAGATAATTCGTTTGAACGTAATTTGGCGGTTTGTCAATCTCAAGACGAAAAAATCCAAGCAATATGTAAACAGTTGGAAGAAACCGAGAGTTCGTTTTTTGAGATGTGAAATGGATTGATATATCGAAAGAAGGGTGATAGTTTATTGTTTTACGTGCCTCAGAATATGGAGAAGAATATTTTATTTCGATATCACGACCAAATGGGTCATATGGGAACGGATAAGACTACAGAAATAATTTTGAGAAATTATTGGTTTCCTGCACTAAAACCAAAAGTAAAGGAGCATATCGCAAATTGTTTGAAGTGCGTAGCATATTCTCCGCCGGTAGGAAAAGTTGAAGGTGTTTTACATTCAATACCTAAAGGAAACGTTCCATTAGACACGTTGCACATTGACCACTTAAGTAGTATAACTAAGCGGGTTCTAATCCACTTTTGGGGAGGGGGTAAGATAGGGCCTAACCCAGGTCAGTTATGACTCATGCTCGGTCCTAACCCATATCGGTTCTGAGTCAGCGGCGGCAGTCCAAACCGGGGGCGGGTGAGGGGGGGGGTATGACGTCACGAAGGGTATGTTTTATGACCCTGCGTCACTTTTCTATCTCTAATGTAGGGAAAATTTTCTAAGAATATGACGAACCGTCATATCTCTATTTTAGTGCCGACACTCGGCTGTTGGAATGTTTAACATGTTATAAGATGTAAAACATTCCAGCGGATAAGCGAAGTTGAGGGCATTTTTCAAACCTTATCATAATCTGCATGGTTCAGGTGATTGAGTGAGTGGTTATATGGGCAACCCGCTCCAAGTTCAATCCTGACATAGGTAAGTCATTTTTACATTACATCATATCGTCTAAACGTTTATCGCGAGTGGTACAGGACCTAGTATGGTATCATAATGCATTCGATAGCACGAAAAATATTTTTTTATCATAATGTACTCGATAGCATGAAAAAGTATTTTTATCTAAATCCTAAACTTTCTATCGGAAAATACAAAGACGATATAGACTCGCTCGCTGTTGGAAGTTTATTACCTGCGATCACAAATATTAACAACAAATCCCCTCCTCACCAAGTTCCATCTCCCACAAATTTTGAAACCAATCACTTGTCGCGCAAAGTCTCCACCCTCGCCTCTAACAAATCGCTAGCCCTACTCTTATTGTTTCTACGGGCGACATGCAAAAGATTTGATTTCCATAAAAAAACGTTATAGAAAATAAATAAATAGAATTTTTTCTCTTTTACTGATAAAAAGATTTTTTTTTAAATGACATCTATTTCGTCGGTAATACGGGATACTCCAAGATCCCCATAAAAATCACTCATGTCGGTAATATAGATGACTACAGCTTCCCTTTAAGAGTTAATACTTTGAATATCTCGTAGATGCACTCGTGTGAGGAAAATGGGAAATAGGTGTAGAAAAATAATATTACAATTTATGCTTAGAACAGTATTTTTATTAATAATAATAATAATATTTTTACAAGTTATATCTGTAGCTTGCTAAAAAATAGAGCCAACAGTTCACAATCTATAATGTGATTCTCATCGAAACAATCGCTGGCGCGTATGGCGTTCGATACATTTTTAGGGTTAGTGGACACCATGTTTGAAAATTGTGTGAACTTTGTGTCGACTTTATCGACCATATGGTTCAAGCGGTCGAACATCAAATTGATACATCGGTCCAGGTTGAACATGGTGAAGAACGTCGATTCGGTCATCGCCAAACGTACGTTGGATGATTCCAGATATATGAGTTTTGTATCAGATACTGGACTCTCTGATTCGCACCGTCAACGGTCCAACGCTGATAGGGCGGTCGCGAACATCCTTGCGGAGACGGTTCTGAATATCCCATCGCTGTTCGTAGAGTCCTTTCCACGTTTCGAGAGACAGGATCAACTCGTTCCCTCGATTATCTCCTATCGCAATCTCGACATAGCTCGACGGACCAACGTTGATGCCAATTTCCAAGTACTTATACCACATAGCCGTCAGTGCATATCGCCTGCTCAGTATGCGAATCGCGCGACGTGCGGGTAAAACGCTATGGAAAAAAATCATGAGTAAAAATACTTTCTCCATAAATTAAAAAATTAAAGTATAAGACAATGGAGAATTCTGTAACTTACGTGGTACATTTTTTCGATGGAGTTTCAGCATCATGAGGCGGAACGTATGGAACGTAATAGTTCATGCTGCTGCTGCTCTCCTGACCGGTATACATTGCTGCTGGTTAGAATCGAGGTTTTTCACACGCTGTGGCAGATGTAAAACTGAATGTGCGCGAACACGTCTGAACGCGTATATATACAATTCTTTACCATAGGGAGGGGATTCTTTACCGCAACAGGGGAGTGGATTATCTAAACTAAACGTGTGCAAACAGGTTCGAACGTGTATACGATTATTTACCGCAGGGGAGGGGATTCTTTACTGTAAAAGAAGGAGAAAAGGAAGTAAAAAAATGGAAAACGTATTTTATACATAATATATTTTATTTTTTTGTTGAGACCACCAGTTGAACATTTTAAATACATTTTGCAAAGCGCAGTGTGATACATGTTTGTTACAACGTAAAGTGTGCATAACGTCCAGCTTATTCAACGGTGGTATGTCCTTGTAGTGAGCGTCAATAGTCTCGATGTAGATATCGTCATCCAGAAGCAGATTCCGCAACCATTCACGTTTCTCGAGTCCCATGACATATACGATGGGTGGTGCTTCGTCATCGTCATCGTCATTGTCCATTACCGCCTTCGTGATCAAACGCCTGGCCCAGCAGTATGGAGTCGTTCCATCCTCCCATTGTATTCCATGATGATGCGCCGTCAGCCAAGAGGCTTGCGATCTCTCCGCTCTAGTGAGACCGCGCCATGGTCCGCAGGGTCCAAAAATGTAGTGAGAGAGAATATTTCCATTTCTCAGCACGGTAAACTCCTTCACGACAAAGTTTCCGCCGACGATGAAGCCTTGCAGATCCACAAATGTTGGCACGGACATGGTTGTTGTTGTATCAACACGTCGAGAAGAAGACGACTACAATCGTTCTCGATGAATCGCAGATGTTTTATATATCAGGTTCTCGATGTTATCGCGCGCTTAAGTGATTCTGCGCACAACGTTGGTCAACGGGCTGTATTCGACCACGCGATCGTGTATGATGAGACAGTAGGCTGTAGTATTCGCCGGTATGTCTTCCATGCAGTCGAACTCTAATCGCACGTCGACGGTGGCAGTCTTCACAGATTCGCTTTGTCGCGAACAATCGATGACGGCAAAGGGACCGCAAAATCCAAATTTGTCGATGGGGAGAAACACCTCATCACGATTGCCTCCATAATACGATTTGTAAAACCGCGCGTACATATCATACAGGATGGCATATCTCTTCTTGTCGAAATCGAGGTTCAAATCGTCGTATGGATAAAATTCCGAGTTTAGATAAAGTTTCACATTAGTTAATTTGCAATCGTCGAATCGAGTTATCGATCTCGTTATATTATTCTTTCGACCAGTTTGCAATGCAAAGATGACGTATCGCGGCTTCTCGAGTTGCGTTGTTGCCTTGACGGTCCATGAATGCTTAGTCGTACTCTGCAGCAGAGGAAATTCTTGCAGATCCCACGAGCGGAAACTCATGCTCAGAAATCTTCCACTCTCCAGAGTTCGTAGCATAGCCAGTTTGTTGATCTCGTTCAATGCGACGTGGGGCATACGCCACTGTACTCTGAGTAATTCAATCTCGGGCTGGATCTCAGCATCTCCTCTTAGACAATTGTTGTCGTTGCGCGATCGTATGAGAATCAATTCATGACGTGCATTAATCACCACACGTCTGTAGTCTTCACAAAATCCCAGCAGCATGCTAAGCGGTACGCAAAAGTTGAAGTGACCCTCTTCGCCGTTTGAAAAATTCGTGATATCCCATCCAGCATTCTTCAACATCCCATTCCTTGATGCCGTTAGAGATACATAGTTTTTCAGAGTGGAGGTTATTCCAGCGTTTCTGCTGCGATCAATGTCCACACCGTTGAGTTCATAACGAATCTCATCGAACATGAACGCCACGCAATTGTTCTCCAATACCACATGCTTATTCGCTGCGGGTTTCTTTATCGTTAATTTACCCTCGACGTAGAGAAAACTCTCGTATGGTAACGTGTACAGATCCTGCTGCTGTATGGGTATTCGTATCTCATCGCTGTATCCAAACGTTGTGTTGGCATACGGATTGTACGTGTGAGTCTCGATCTTGACGATGCGATCATCAAAGATCGGCTTGTCCCCGATGTTGAGAATCTCTGTCATTTTAGATATTTCGTACTGCGAAACCCAAAGATCTCAAAAATGCAACGTTCGATGCGGTGAGCTTCCTTCTTTTATCAGGTTGTTGAGTTGTATTATCACTAGATACCGTAACAGCAGTTGACTTCCTCGGAAAAATATTACCTCTCGCAAAATTGTCGTTTAACACGAGCATCACCAACGCTTCCACGTTCTGTTACTCTTGCCGCCGCCGCCGCACGTGTAATCTAATGGTAATCTCCTCGCCGCGAAAATCGAGTAGTCGTCCTTCTTGATCTACAACGCGTATCGTTAGCTCCGTAACGCTCCTGACGACGATCGGAAGGTAAATGATCTGCGCAGGCGTTTCTGATATTTTATATCCCGGTTCCACCCGCGGTGAGAATTCATGTATCGTGTGCACGCGTCTGCCATTGCTGTATGCACCGGCAGTCACGCTGCATTCCACACGAATAATGTTTACATTCATTATTTTTATCGATACATCCGATTCGTGCCATTTTCCCGGTTGTAAGATACGATTCGCAGAGAATCCTAGCAGCGATCCTATGTTATTAGGTTTACTGAAATTCACTCTGTATGCGCACTTGATTTCACTCTTCATCGTGCTGTGATTAGCGCGCAGTACTATCGGATAATCATCATCGTTGTCGTCCACTCGTTTCGTTAGATGCGTGACGCTGCGCCGTGCACCATCGACGGGACGTTTCACATGTTGTGAGTGTATGAGCGTGCGTTTTAGATATTAGTTTATGGTGTTCAATTCATATGATCCATCGGGAATCGTAATCCCCATGTCGTCTTCACCAAAGTAGAATTTATTGTTCGAAGCGTTCACATTTGGTATCGTGTGATACGTTTCGAAGACAACCAGACCGAGTTCGTAATCACCATCGCTCAAATCTATGGCTGGAAAGTAGTTTGCCGTGAGGATACTGCTCCTCCCGGTCAGCGTAAGTGTCAGCGACATGATGAAGAAGAAACCATCCAGCGAATACTGAATATTCAAAGCACCTCGTTAGGCTTTAAATTCATATTGATCATCGACCGTTTGGAGAAACCTTAGACACATCTGTCCGCAGATACTCTGGTCATACGTTTGATATGATGTACGATTGTATTGAATCTTCACCGCATCTCCGAAATAGCGCACCAGTTCCTTGGGAGGTTGAAGATTACCGAAACTGTTGAAATATAGGACGCGGTCGCCTCTCTTTGCATACGCTACCCAATGAGTACCGGGGCCATCCGCATCATCCAAATTCACGATACCGCTCTCATTTCGACGTACACCACCCATCGGTAACCCATTACGCATGAAAACACCGCGAAAGAAAGGCACACGCATATGCCTTGCCAGTTGATCCAATTGCACGTTGGTGGTTACACCCGCAGGCATTTTTAACGCCTTTTTGACGTTTTTTTTTTTCTTTTTCTTCGTTACTGCACCCTGTCCTCGTTTGTACGGGGCGAGATACAGTCCGCGACCTTCCATCGCGCGATGGTGACGATGCATTTCTTGCAGTTGACGCTGCACGGCTTTGTTGTCGTTCACCGCTTTAGCGATCCCCGCTGCCCCGGCGGCCAACGATCCGAGCGCACCCAACATCGGTAGAATCGGCAATACACCGCCGCGTTTCGCTATCGGAAGTATCCATTGCTTCGTCGTTCTTTTCTTCGTCTTCTTCTTCATCGTCCTTAGACCCATACCGAACTTCGTCTTGGCCTTCATCGCTGCCCAGACAGCCGTGGAGGCGGCTCTCTCTCCCAGAGTCGAATCCCTCGCGAAAACACGTTCTCGCGCTCTCTTGGCGAGTATTCTATCCGCCGCGTGTCTCTCAGTGAGATCCCTACTCCGAGAATACGCTATGTCGTGCTCGCGGCACGCTGCGTCCAATGGATTTATACCCGGATCACCTCTGGCTAACCGTTTCGCAAGTCGTGTACCCGGACCGCAAAACTGATAGCCGGGGATGTGCAGCTCGAAAGGAAGCGCGTTTATCGCACGATTCAGCAGACTTCCGCCTCTTACTGATTCGTTCGTCGCGAGCGCTGACATTCACAACAATTCCTGATCAACGGTGCCGGACCGTCGATGTGCGTTCGTTGCCACGGTTGATTGTAATGTTCGTAACAACGGCGGTAAGTCTGCACCTCTGCATCCACCTTTATATGTTCCGGGAGCTTGTTCCACACGTGTTCGATATAGTTCCCACACACTTGCAGTAGAACTACCTTTGGCACAAATTGTAACTGCTCAGCGGTTAAATCAAGTATATCGGAAGGACTCGTCAGCGTGACAAACATTTTGACACTGAGCGATCCGCGGTTTCACACACCTATAAATACGAGTGTGACTCCGCACCTAGCAGTGGCAAAATGAGATTCGTGCGGCAACCATTGACGATACGGGTTACAAACTGCGACGACAGATTACGACAGATGGGTGACAATGAGGCGATACGTAAACATGGCCCGATGCTGCCGACCACTATACGCGCGATCATCTGCGGTCCCTCGAACTGCGGTAAAACCAACGTTCTGATAAGCTTACTGGAAAGTCCGCACGGTGTACGTTTCGAGAACGTGTACGTGTACTCGAAGTCGTTACAACAGCCGAAATATCAGTACCTAGAGAATCTGATGACGTCAATCGATGAAATCGGTTACTTTACGTTCTCCAATAACAGTGACGTCATTCCACCGTGCGAGGCACGTCCAAACTCGATCTTCGTCTTTGATGACGTGGCGTGTGATAAGCAAGATACGGTGAGAGAATACTTCTCGATGGGACGTCACTCGAACGTCGACTCCTTCTATCTATGCCAGATGTACGCGAGAATACCGAAACATCTTATACGCGACAACGCGAATCTGCTGATCCTGTTCAAACAGGATGGTACCAACTTGAAACACGTGTACAATGATCACGTGAATACCGACATGCCGTACGGTGATTTTTGTTCATTGTGTCACAGTTGTTGGCAACGCGAGTATGGATTCTTAGTGATAGACAAGGATAGTGCGCTTACTAATGGGCGATACAGAAGAGGATTTAACGAATTTGCTGTACCGCAGAGCGGTTAGTCGTTGTCGATATCCTGTCGGGGTGAAACGCGAACGATCGACAACATGGTTGGGAGCAGCGATATTCGTGAGCGTGAAAAGATCGCGAGGGCGATTGAGAAAACGAGCGAATCAATTCGCAAGAAACATCATGCTCTGAAGACCGGTATGATCGATGACGATATCGCTGTGAGGACACATTTCGGACCTATTATCGAACCACTGCAAAAGATCGTTGACAACTCGAGCACGCGCGCGGTGAAGGACGTGGCGGTTGAAGTACCCCGCACCCTGAAGCGCGAGCCGGACGTGGGGCTTGAAATACTACGCGCCCCGAAGCGTGAGAAGAAGAATGTGATAAGGAGTAGGGTAAAGAGGAAACTAGTGAACGGCTCGTCGGATCGCGAATCACATAAATCGAAACAGCCTCGAACCGAATCGAGCGATGCACCGGATGCGCCAACGATAACCTCTACGCCGCGTACGACGATCCAACCGCCGATGAATCTTCCAACCGAGGACGAGAACGTTTTCGAAACCACGAACGAATCGTTCGCAACGTCCGTTCAACGAGAAGTACAAACGCCAGAGGGTCAAGAAGCGTTGCGAACTCAATTGGGTCCACTGGGCCAAAAGTTCATCGGGGCTGTCATACGCGGTGACAAAGACATAGATAACGTTTACGGAGTTTATTTGAGCAACGATGGAATGAAGTTCGGTTGTAAACCGTTCGACGTAGACCATGAAGATCACATAATTCTCGACAATGTTCGATACAAAGGTACACCAGGTCTTTACGAGCTGGTTTTCAAGAGAATTCTCGATGACATCGCGTACACGGTTGACGATTTGGGAAAAGTACAGGAGCATGTTGCTGGTGACGAACGCGTATAGACGCGATCACAGCGGCGAGGTCAGGTAAAGAGTAACAGGGGACACAAGTACAAATATATAATCGGCCGTTACTACAATGAACCTAAGACGAAATCCGGAAGAGGATTACCCCGCGCTATGACACTGAACGACAATGCGATCGATTACGTGCACTGGGACGATCCCAACGAGCTGGTGGAGCGTCCTACGATTGCTCAACGCTTCGCGTCAGGCGGAAACAACTCTCACGACAACGAGATGCTGTCGATCATCGAGGAACTTCGAGAAGCTGGTCTCATAATAAATTGACTCGTGTATCGTCAGGATGACTCAATCCGTCGACGTCACTCACATCGAACGTGTATCAAACGTGTATAAACGGCTCAACAACGGCTAACGAACGTGTTTGAACGTGTATCGAAACGGAAATCCTTCCACTCTCAGAGTTCGTAGCATAGCCAGTTTGTTGATCTCGTTCAATGCGACGTGGGGCATACGCCACTGTACTCTGAGTAATTCAATCTCGGGCGGATCTCAGCATCTCCTCTTAGACAATTGTTGTCGTTGCGCGATCGTATGAGAATCAATTCATGACGTGCATTAATCACCACACGTCTGTAGTCTTCACAAAATCCCAGCAGCATGCTAAGCGGTACGCAAAAGTTGAAGTGACCCTCTTCGCCGTTTGAAAAATTCGTGATATCCCATCCAGCATTTTTCAACATCCCATTCCTTGATGCCGTCAGAGATACATAGTTTTTCAGAGTGGAGGTTATTCCAGCGTTTCTGCTGCGATCAATGTCCACACCGTTGAGTTCATAACGAATCTCATCGAACATGAACGCTACACAATTGTTCTCCAATACCACATGCTTATTCGCTGCGGGTTTCTTTATCGTTAATTTACCCTCGACGTAGAGAAAACTCTCGCATGGTAACGTATACAAATCTTGATGTTGTTAGGTATTTTCGTATCTCATCGCTGTATCCAAATGTTGTGTTGGCATATGGATTGTACGTGTGAGTCTCGATTTTAACGATGCGATCGTCAAAGATCGGCTTGTCCCTGATGTTGAGAATCTCTGTCATTTTAGATATTTCGTACTGCGAAACCCAAAGATCTCAAAAATGCAACGTTCGATGCGGTGAGCTTCCTTTTTTTATCAGGTTGTTGAGTTGTATTATCACTCGATACCGTAACAGCAGTTGACTTCCTCGGAAAAATATTACCTCTCGCAAAATTGTCGTTTAACACGAGCATCACCAACGCTTCCACGTTCTGTTACTCTTGCCGCCGCCGCCGCACGTGTAATCTAATGGTAATCTCCTCGCCGCGAAAATCGAGTAGTCGTCCTTCTTAATCTACAACGCGTATCGTTAACTCCGTAACGCTCCTGACGACGATCGGAAGGTAAATGATCTGCGCAGGCGTTTCTGATATTTTATATCCCGGTTCCACCCTCGGTGAGAATTCATGTATCGTGTGCACGCGTCTGCCATTACTGTATGCACCAGCAGTCACGCTGCATTCCACACGAATAATGTTTACATTCATTATTTTTATCGATACATCCGATTCGTGCCATTTTCCCGGTTGTAAGATACGATTCGCAGAGAATCCTAGCAGCGATCCTATGTTATTAGGTTTGCTGAAATTCACTCTGTTTGCGCACTTGATTTCACTCTTCATCGTGCTGTGATTAGCGCGCAGTACTATCGGATAATCATCATCGTTGTCGTCCACTCGTTTCGTTAGATGCGTGACGCTGCGCCGTGCACCATCGACGGGACGTTTCACATGTTGTGAGTGTATGAGCGTGCGTTTTAGATATTGGTTTATTGTGTTCAATTCATATGATCCATCGGGAATCGTAATCTCCATGTCGTCTTCACCAAAGTAGAATTTATTGTTCGAAGCGTTCATATTTGGTATCGTGTGATACGTTTCGAAGACAACCAGACCGAGTTCATAATCACCATCGCTCAAATCTATGACTGGAAAGTAGTTTGCCGTGAGGATACTGCTCCTCCCGGTCAGCGTAAGTGTCAGCGACATGATGAAGAAGAAACCATCCAGCGAATACTGAATATTCAAAGCACCTCGTTAGGCTTTAAATTCATATTGATCATCGACCGTTTGAAGAAACCTTAGACACATCTGTCCGCAGATACTCTGGTCATACGTTTGATATGATGTACGATTGTATTGAATCTTCACTGCATTGCCGCCAAGATATTGGACTAACTCCTTAGGCGGTTGAAGATTACCGAAACTGTCGAAATATAGGACGCGGTCGCCTCTCTTTGCATACGCTACCCAATGAGTACCGGGACTATCCGAATCATCCAAATTCACGATACTGCTCTCGTTTCGATGTACACTACTCATCGGTAACCCATTACGCATGAAAACACCGCGAAAGTATGGTATGTGCATGCGCCTTGCCAGTTGATCCAATTGTAAATTGCTGGTTACACCCATAGGCATCTTTATCGCCTTTTTGACGTTTTTTTTTCTTCTTCGTTACTGCGCCCTGTCCTCGTTTGTACGGGGCGAGATACAGTCCGCGACCTTCCATTGCGCGATGGTGACACTGCATTTCTTGCAGTTGACGCTGCACGGCTTTGTTGTCGTTCACCGCTTTAGCGATCCCCGCTGCCCCGGCGGCCAACGATCCGAGCGCACCCAACATCGGTAGAATCGGCAATACACCGCCGCGTTTCGCTATCGGAAGTATCCGTTGCTTCGTCGTTCTTTTCTTCGTCGTCTTCTTCTTCATCGTCCTTAGACCCATACCGAACTTCGTCTTGGCCATCGCTGCCCAGACAGCCGTGGAGGCGGCTCTCTCTCCCAGAGTCGAATCCCTCGCGAAAACACGTTCTCGCGCTCTCTTGGCGAGTATCCTATCCGCCGCGTGTCTCTCAGTGAGATCCCTATTCCGAGGATACGCTATGTCGTGCTCGCGGCACGCTGCGTCCAATGGATTTATACCCGGATCACCTCTGGCTAACCGTTTCGCGAGTCGCGTACCCGGACCGCAAAACTGATAGCCGGGGATGTGCAGCTCGAAAGGAAGCGCGTTTATCGCACGATTCAGCAGACTTCCGCCTCTCACTGATTCGTTCGTCGCGAGCGCTGACATTCACAACAATTCCTGATCAACGGTGCCGGACCGTCGATGTGCGTTTGTTGCCACGGTTGATTGTAATGTTCGTAACAACGGCGGTAAGTCTGCACCTCTGCATCCACCTTTATATGTTCCGGGAGCTTGTTCCACACGTGTTCGATATAGTTCCCACACACTTGCAGTAGAACTACCTTTGGCACAAATTGTAACTGCTCAGCGGTTAAATCAAGTATATTGGAAGGACTCGTCAGTGTGACAAACATTTTGACACTGAGCGATCCGCGGTTTCACACACCTATAAATACGAGTGTGACTCCGCACCTAGCAGTGGCAAAATGAGATTCGTGCGGCAACCATTGACGATACGGGTTACAAACTGCGACGACAGATTACGACAGATGGGTGACAATGAGGCGATACGTAAACATGGCCCGATGCTGCCGACCACTATACGCGCGATCATCTGCGGTCCCTCGAACTGCGGTAAAATCAATGTTCTGATAAGCTTACTGGAAAGTCCACACGGTGTACGTTTCGAGAACGTGTACGTGTACTCGAAGTCGTTACAGCAGCCGAAATATCAGTACCTAGAGAATCTGATGACGTCAATCGATGAAATCGGTTACTTTACGTTCTCCAATAACAGTGACGTCATTCCACCGTGCGAGGCACGTCCAAACTCGATCTTCGTCTTTGATGACGTGACGTGTGATAAGCAAGATACGGTGAGAGAATACTTCTCAATGGGACGTCATTCGAACGTCGACTCCTTCTATCTATGTCTGACGTATGCGAGAATACCGAAACATCTTATACGCGACAACGCGAACCTGCTGATCCTGTTCAAACAGGATGGTACCAACTTGAAACACGTGTACAATGATCACGTGAATACCGACATGCCGTACGGTGATTTTTGTTCATTGTGTCACAGTTGTTGGCAACGCGAGTATGGATTCTTAGTGATAGACAAGGATAGTGCGCTTACTAACGGGTGGTACAGAAGAGGATTTAACGAATTTGCGGTACCGCAGAGCGGTTAGTCGTTGTCGATATCCTGTCGGGGTGAAACGCGAACGATCGACAACATGGTTGGGAGCAGCGATATTCGTGAGCGTGAAAAAATCGCGAGGGCAATTGAGAAAACGAGCGAATCAATCCGCAAGAAACATCATGCTCTGAAGACCGGTATGATCGATGACGATATTGCTGTGAGGACACATCTCGGACCTATTATCGAACCACTGCAAAAGATCGTTGACAACTCGAGCACGCGCGTGGTGAAGGACGTGGCGGTTGAAGTACCCCGCACCCTGAAGCGCGAGCCGGACGTAGGGCTTGAAATACTACGCGCCCCGAAGCGTGAGAAGAAGAATGTGATAAGGAGTAGAGTAAAGAGGAAACTAGTGAACGGCTCGTCGGATCGCGAATCACATAAATCGAAACAGCCTCGAACCGAATCGAGCGATGCACCGGATGCGCCAACGATAACCTCTACGCCGCGTACGACGATCCAACCGCCGATGAATCTTCCAACCGAGGACGAGAACGTTTTCGAAACCACGAACGAATCGTTCGCAACGTCCGTTCAACGAGAAGTACAAACGCCAGAGGGTCAAGAAGCGTTGCGAACTCAATTGGGTCCACTGGGCCAAAAGTTCATCGGGGCTGTCATACGCGGTGACAAAGACATAGATAACGTTTACGGAGTTTATTTGAGCAACGATGGAATGAAGTTCGGTTGTAAACCGTTCGACGTAGACCATGAAGATCACATAATTCTCGACAATGTTCGATACAAAGGTACACCAGGTCTTTACGAGCTGGTTTTCAAGAGAATTCCCGATGACATCGCGTACACGGTTGACGATTTGGAAAAGTACAGGAGCATGTTGCTGGTGACGAACGCGTATAAACGCGATCACAGCGCGCGATGTCAGGTAAAGAGTAACAGGGGACACAAGTACAAATACATAATCGCATCGTTACTACCAACTGAACCTAAGACGAAATCCGGAAGAGGATTACCCCGCGCTATGACACTGAACGACAATGCGATCGATTACGTGCACTGGGACGATCCAACGAGCTGGTAGAGCGTCTACGATTGCTCAACGCTTCGCGTCAGGCCGAAAACAACTCTCACGACAACGAGATGCTGTCGATCATCGAGGAACTTCGAGAAGCTGGTCTCATAATAAATTGACTCGTGTATCGTCAGGATGACTCAATCCGTCGACGTCACTCACATCGAACGTGTATCAAACGTGTATAAACGGCTCAACAACGACTAACGAACGTGTTTGAACGTGTATCGAACGTGTATAAACGGCTCAACAACGGCTAACGAACGTGTTTGAACGTATATCGAACGTGTATAAACGGCTCAACAACGTGGAACGAACGAGTCAAGAACATGGAACGAACGAGAACGCAAGTTTTAAGAACGTGGAACGAACTTCGCGAGGCTGATATCATTATAAATTGAACGTACCATTGAGCACGTGAGTCAATCGAGCGGTGTTACTTGTAACGCGAAGATGACGATCAACGAGTCTGAAACGTTATTGCAGACGAGTGATAACATTGCTACGAAATCTAATATGGAGAAGAGCATCGATACTTTAGGAGTTAAACATGAAGAGCTCGAGAAGGAAATCATCGATATGTAGAAAAAAATCGCCATGTTAGATTTCTACCGAGACAGTGTTGACCGGAAAATAGACAGAAGAGTCGCTGAATTAAATGAAAAAATAGATAAGATGGATAAAAGATTCCCTACCGTTTACAGTACGTTTATAAGTCATGTGTCAAACAGAATCAACGATACAGAGGTAGGCTTCATTGAGCGTTTCCAAAACGTTAACACCCGTTTGGATGCATATCAAAAAGAATTCAACGATGGAACACGAAGCATGAAGCATGAGCAAGAAGAGATTAATGCAGCTCAAAAACAATTTAACGATATGATATGGGGGGAAAGATCGGTCATTGTGAGATCGTTGACGAGGCATAAAATGCTATAACGGAGCTCCGATCGAAGCATCCGAAAATTAAATATAAACGCAACAGTGTATTGGAAAACAACGTCATTACGAGCTGATTGGTCGATAGCTCTTTACTCTCTACGATATGACATCGGTGAAATCTGCTGTCAAATGTTTCGAAAAGCGTCGACTCGTCGAAGAACTACATGCACCAGCGAGAAGGAATTTTCCACGAAGACGCGTCATTGTGTGTGGATTTGACGATCTGTGGCAAGCTGACCTCGTTAAGATGCGTCCGTATTCTCATGTCAACAGAGGATACTATTATATACTTACTGTCATCGACGTGCTGAGCAAGTACGCATGGGCCGTGCCACTCAAGAGCAAAGGTGGAAGCGAGGTAGCTGCTACGATCGCCGGGATAATTCGAGAGGAGTAAGAGATATCGACCAATCAGCTCGTAATGACGTTGTTTTCCAATACCACTGTTGCGTTTATATTTAATTTTTCGGAATGCTTCGATCGGAGCTCCGTTATAGCATTTTATGCCTCCGTCAAACGATCTCACAATGACCGATCTTTCCCCCCCATATCATATCGGTTAAATTGTTTTTGAGCTGCATTAATCTCTTCTTGCTCATGCTTCATGCTTCGTGTTCCATCGTTGAATTCTTTTTGATATGCATCCAAACGGGTGTTAACGTTTTGGAAACGCTCAATGAAGCCTACCTCTGTATCGTTGATTCTGTTTGACACATGACTTATCGTACTGTAAACGGAATCTTTATCCATCATCTATATATTCAGGCTTCTGTCTATGGTCAACTGTCTTAGAATCTAACATGGCGATTCTCATATCGATGATTTCCTTCTCGAGCTCTTCATGTTTAACTCCTAAAGTATCGATGCTCTTCTCCATATTAGATTTCGTAGCAATGTTATCACTCGTCTGCAATAACGTTTCAGACTCGTTGATCGTCATCTTCGCGTTACAAGTAACACCGCTCGATTGACTCACGTGTCAATGGTACGTTCAATTATAATGATATAGCTCGCGAAGTTCGTTCCACGTTCTTAAAACTTGCGTTCTCAGTTCGTTCCATGTATTCTTTGACCGTCGTTACGTTACGGTTCGATTGACACGTTCGGATATACAGACCTCGATTCTGATTAGTTCGTTTTCCAGAGTGCGATTCTTTAACAACTTGATCGTTCTGCGTTACAGTACCCCATGCTCCGTCTCTGACTCGTATCGCCTCGCAGTTCGTTAGAAGCCCGTTGTTATACACGTTCGATATACGTTCAAACACGTTCGTTAGCCGTTCGTTCGTATACACGTTCGATACACGTTCAAACACACGTTCGTTAGTCGTTGTTGAGCCCGGTTTATACACGTTTGATACACGTTCGATGTGAGTGACGTCGACGGATTGAGTCATCCTGACGATACACGAGTCAATTTATTATGAGACCAGCTTCTCGAAGTTCCTCGATGATCGACAGCATCTCGTTGTCGTGAGAGTTGTTTTCCGGCCTGACGCGAAGCGTTGAGCAATCGTAGACGCTCTACCAACTCGTTGGGATCGTCCCAGTGCACGTAATCGATCGCATTGTCGTTCAGTGTCATAGCGCGGGGTAATCCTCTTCCGGATTTCGTCTTAGGTTCAGTTGGTAGTAACGTGCGATTATGTATTTGTACTTGTGTCCCCTGTTACTCTTTACCTGACCTCGCGCGCTGTGATCGCGTCTATACGCGTTCGTCACCAGCAACATGCTCCTGTACTTTTCCAAATCGTCAACCGTGTACGCGATGTCATCGAGAATTCTCTTGAAAACCAGCTCGTAAAGACCTGGTGTACCTTTGTATCGAACATTGTCGAGAATTATGTGATCTTCATGGTCTACGTCGAACGGTTTACAACCGAACTTCATTCCATCGTTGCTCAAATAAACTCCGTAAACGTTATCTATGTCTTTGTCACCGCGTATGACAGCCCCGATGAACTTTTGGCCCAGTGGACCCAATTGAGTTCGCAACGCTTCTTGACCCTCTGGCGTTTGTACTTCTCGTTGAACGGACGTTGCGAACGATTCGTTCGTGGTTTCGAAAACGTTCTCGTCCTCGGTTGGAAGATTCATCGGCGGTTGGATCGTCGTACGCGGCGTAGAGGTTATCGTTGGCGCATCCGGTGCATCGCTCGATTCGGTTCGAGGCTGTTTCGATTTATGTGATTCGCGATCCGACGAGCCGTTCACTAGTTTCCTCTTTACTCTACTCCTTATCACATTCTTCTTCTCACGCTTCGGGGCGCGTAGTATTTCAAGCCCACGTCCGGCTCGCGCTTCAGGGTGCGGGGTACTTCAACCGCCACGTCCTTCACCCGCGCGTGCTCGAGTTGTCAACGATCTTTTGCAGTGGTTCGATAATAGGTCCGAAATGTGTCCTCACAGCGATATCGTCATCGATCATACCGGTCTTCAGAGCATGATGTTTCTTGCGGATTGATTCGCTCGTTTTCTCAATCGCCCTCGCGATCTTTTCACGCTCACGAATATCGCTGCTCCCAACCATGTTGTCGATCGTTCGCGTTTCACCCCGACAGGATATCGACAACGACTAACCGCTCTGCGGTACCGCAAATTCGTTAAATCCTCTTCTGTACGCCCGTTAGTAAGCGCACTATCCTTGTCTATCACTAAGAATCCATACTCGCGTTGCCAACAACTGTGACACAATGAACAAAAATCACCGTACGGCATGTCGGTATTCACGTGATCATTGTACACGTGTTTCAAGTTGGTACCATCCTGTTTGAACAGGATCAGCAGGTTCGCGTTGTCGCGTATAAGATGTTTCGGTATTCTCGCGTACGTCTGCATAGATAGAAGGAGTCGACGTTCGAATGACGTCCCATTGAGAAGTATTCTCTCACCGTATCTTGCTTATCACACGCCACGTCATCAAAGACGAAGATCGAGTTTGGACGTGCCTCGCACGGTGGAATGACGTCACTGTTATTGGAGAACGTAAAGTAACCGATTTCATCGATTGACGTCATCAGATTCTCTAGGTACTGATATTTCGGCTGCTGTAACGACTTCGAGTACACGTACACGTTCTCGAAACGTACACCGTGTGGACTTTCCAGTAAGCTTATCAGAACGTTGGTTTTACCGCAGTTCGAGGGACAGCAGATGATCGCGCGTATAGTGGTCGGCAGCATCGGGCCATGTTTACGTATCGCCTCATTGTCACCCATCTGTCGTAATCTGTCGTCGCAGTTTGTAACCCGTATCGTCAATGGTTGCCGCACGAATCTCATTTTGTCACTGCTAGGTGCGGAGTCACACTCGTATTTATAGGCGCGTGAAACCGCGGATCGCTCAGTGTCAAAATGTTTGTCACGCTGATGAGTCCTTCCGATATACTTAATTTAACCGCTGAGCAGTTACAATTTGTGCCAAAGGTAGTTCTACTGCAAGTGTGTAGGAACTATATCGAACACGTGTGGAACAAGCTCCCGGAACATATAAAGGTGGATGCAGAGGTGCAGACTTTCCGCCGTTGTTACGAACATTACAATCAACCGTGGCAACGAACGCACATCGACGGTCCGGCACCGTTGATCAGGAATTGTTGTGAATGCCAGCGCTCGCGACGAACGAATCAGTGAGAGGCGGAAGTCTGCTAAATCGTGCGATAAACGCGCTTCCTTTCGAGCTGCACATCCCCGGCTATCAGTTTTGCGATCCGGGTACGCGACTCGCGAAACGGTTAGCCAGAGGTGATCCGGGTATAAATCCATTGGACGCAGCGTGCCGCGAGCACGACATAGCGTATTCTCGGAGTAAGGATCTCACCGAGAGACACGCGGCGGACAGGATACTCGCCAAGAGAGCGCGAGAACGTGTTTTTGCGAGGGATTCGACTCTGGGAGAGAGAGCCGCCTCCACGGCTGTCTGGGCAGCGATGAAGGCCAAGACGAAGTTCGGTATGGGTCTGAGGACGATGAAGAAGAAGACGACGAAGAAAAGAACGACGAAGCAACGGATACTTCCGATAACGAAACGCGGCGGTGTATTGCCGATTCTACCGATGTTGGGTGCGCTCGGATCGTTGGCCGCCGGGGCAGTGGGGATCGCGAAAGCGGTGAACGACAGCAAAGCCGTGCAGCGTCAACTGCAAGAAATGCAGCGTCACCATCGCGCGATGAAAGGTCGCGGACTGTATCTCGCCCCGTACAAACGAGGACAGGGTGCAGTAACGAAGAAGAAGAAAAAAAAACGTCAAAAAGGCGATAAAGATGCCTGCGGGTGTAACCACCAACGTGTAATTGGATCAACTGGCAAGGCGTATGCGCGTGCCTTTCTTTCGCGGCGTTTTCATGCGTAATGGGTTACCGATGGGTAGTGTACGTCGAAATGAGAGCGGTATCGTGAATTTGGATGATGCGGATGGTCCCGGTACTCATTGGGTAGCGTATGCAAAGAGAGGCGACCGCGTCCTATATTTCGACAGTTTCGGTAATCTTCAACCGCCAAGGAGTTAGTCCAATTTCGGAATGCAGTGAAGATTCAATACAATCGTACATCATATCAAACGTATGACCAGAGTATCTGCGGACAGATGTGTCTAAGGTTTCTCCAAACGGTCGATGATCAATATGAATTTAAAGCCTAACGAGGTGCTTTGAATATTCAGTATTCGCTGGATGGTTTCTTCTTCATCATGTCGTTGACACTCACGCTGACCGGGAAGAGTAGCATCCTCGCGGCAAACTACTTTCCAGCCATAGATTTGAGCGACGGTGATTACGAACTCGGTCTGGTTGTCTTCGAAACGTATCACACGATACCATATGTGAACGCTTCGAACAATAAATTCTACTTTGGCGAAGATGACACGGAGATTACGATTCCCGATGGATCATATGAATTGAACACCATAAACCAATATCTAAAACGCACGCTCATACACTCACAACATGTGAAACGTCCCGTCGATGGTGCACGGCGCAGCGTCACGCATCTAACGAAACGAGTGGACGACAACGATGATGATTATCCGATAGTACTTCGCGCTAATCACAGCACGATGAAGAGTGAAATCAAGTGTGCATACAGAGTGAATTTCAGTAAACCTAATAACATAGGATCGCTGCTAGGATTCTCTGCGAATCGTATCTTACAACTGGGAAAATGGCACGAATCGGGTGTATCGATAAAAATAATGAATGTAAACATTATTCGTGTGGAATGCAGCGTGACTGCCGGCGCATACAGCAATGGCAGACGCGTGCACACGATACATGAATTCTCACCGAGGGTAGAACTGGGATATAAAATATCAGAAACGCCTGCGCAGATCATTTACCTTCCGATCGTCGTCAGGAGCGTTACGGAGCTAACGATACGCGTTGTAGATCAAAAGGGACGACTACTCGATTTTCGCGGCGAGGAGATTACCATTAGATTACACGTGCGGCGGCGGCAAGAGTAACAGAACGTGGAAGCGTTGATGATGCTCGTGTTAAACGACAATTTTGCGAGAGGTAATATTTTTCCGAGGAAGTCAACTGCTGTTACGGTATCGAGTGATAATATAACTCAACAACCTGATAAAAGAAGGAAGCTCACCGCATCGAACGTTGCATTTTTGAGATCTTTGGGTTTCGCAGTACGAAATATCTAAAATGACAGAGATTCTCAACATCGGGGACAAGCCGATCTTTGATGATCGCATCGTCAAGATCGAGACTCACACGTACAATCAGTATGCCAACACAACGTTTGGATACAGCGATGAGATACGAATACCATACAGCATCAGATTGTACACGTTACCATGCGAGAGTTTTCTCTACGTCGAGGGTAAATTAACGATAAAGAAACCCGCAGCGAATAAGCATGTGGTATTGGAGAACAATTGCGTAGCGTTCATGTTCGATGAGATTCGTTATGAACTCAACGGTGTGGACATTGATCGCAGCAGAAACGCTGGAATAACCTCCACTCTGAAAAACTATGTATCTCTGACGGCATCAAGGAATGGGATGTTGAAGAATGCTGGATGGGATATCACGAATTTTTCAAACGGCGAAGAGGGTCACTTCAACTTTTGCGTACCGCTTAGCATGCTGCTGGGATTTTGTGAAGACTACAGACGTGTGGTGATTAATGCACGTCATGAATTGATTCTCATACGATCGCGCAACGACAACAATTGTCTAAGAGGAGATGCTGAGATCCAGCCCGAGATTGAATTACTCAGAGTACAGTGGCGTATGCCCCACGTCGCATTGAACGAGATCAACAAACTGGCTATGCTACGAACTCTGGAGAGTGGAAGATTTCTGAGCATGAGTTTCCGCTCGTGGGATCTGCAAGAATTTCCTCTGCTGCAGAGTACGACTAAGCATTCATGGACCGTCAAGGCAACAACGCAACTCGAGAAGCCGCGATACGTCATCTTTGCATTGCAATAAAACTGTCGTATGGATAAAATTCCGAGTTTAGATAAAGTTTCCATTAGTTAATTTGCAATCGTCGAATCGAGTTATCGATCTCGTTATATTATTCTTTCGACCAGTTTGCAATGCAAAGATGACGTATCGCGGCTTCTCGAGTTGCGTTGTTGCCTTGACGGTCCATGAATGCTTAGTCGTACTCTGCAGCAGAGGAAATTCTTGCAGATCCCACGAGCGGAAACTCATGCTCAGAAATCTTCCACTCTCCAGAGTTCGTAGCATAGCCAGTTTGTTGATCTCGTTCAATGCGACGTGGGGCATACGCCACTGTACTCTGAGTAATTCAATCTCGGGCTGGATCTCAGCATCTCCTCTTAGACAATTGTTGTCGTTGCGCGATCGTATGAGAATCAATTCATGACGTGCATTAATCACCACACGTCTGTAGTCTTCACAAAATCCCAGCAGCATGCTAAGCGGTACGCAAAAGTTGAAGTGACCCTCTTCGCCGTTTGAAAAATTCGTGATATCCCATCCAGCATTCTTCAACATCCCATTCCTTGATGCCGTTAGAGATACATAGTTTTTCAGAGTGGAGGTTATTCCAGCGTTTCTGCTGCGATCAATGTCCACACCGTTGAGTTCATAACGAATCTCATCGAACATGAACGCCACGCAATTGTTCTCCAATACCACATGCTTATTCGCTGCGGGTTTCTTTATCGTTAATTTACCCTCGACGTAGAGAAAACTCTCGTATGGTAACGTGTACAGATCCTGCTGCTGTATGGGTATTCGTATCTCATCGCTGTATCCAAACGTTGTGTTGGCATACGGATTGTACGTGTGAGTCTCGATCTTGACGATGCGATCATCAAAGATCGGCTTGTCCCCGATGTTGAGAATCTCTGTCATTTTAGATATTTCGTACTGCGAAACCCAAAGATCTCAAAAATGCAACGTTCGATGCGGTGAGCTTCCTTCTTTTATCAGGTTGTTGAGTTGTATTATCACTAGATACCGTAACAGCAGTTGACTTCCTCGGAAAAATATTACCTCTCGCAAAATTGTCGTTTAACACGAGCATCACCAACGCTTCCACGTTCTGTTACTCTTGCCGCCGCCGCCGCACGTGTAATCTAATGGTAATCTCCTCGCCGCGAAAATCGAGTAGTCGTCCTTCTTGATCTACAACGCGTATCGTTAGCTCCGTAACGCTCCTGACGACGATCGGAAGGTAAATGATCTGCGCAGGCGTTTCTGATATTTTATATCCCGGTTCCACCCGCGGTGAGAATTCATGTATCGTGTGCACGCGTCTGCCATTGCTGTATGCACCGGCAGTCACGCTGCATTCCACACGAATAATGTTTACATTCATTATTTTTATCGATACATCCGATTCGTGCCATTTTCCCGGTTGTAAGATACGATTCGCAGAGAATCCTAGCAGCGATCCTATGTTATTAGGTTTACTGAAATTCACTCTGTATGCGCACTTGATTTCACTCTTCATCGTGCTGTGATTAGCGCGCAGTACTATCGGATAATCATCATCGTTGTCGTCCACTCGTTTCGTTAGATGCGTGACGCTGCGCCGTGCACCATCGACGGGACGTTTCACATGTTGTGAGTGTATGAGCGTGCGTTTTAGATATTAGTTTATGGTGTTCAATTCATATGATCCATCGGGAATCGTAATCCCCATGTCGTCTTCACCAAAGTAGAATTTATTGTTCGAAGCGTTCACATTTGGTATCGTGTGATACGTTTCGAAGACAACCAGACCGAGTTCGTAATCACCATCGCTCAAATCTATGGCTGGAAAGTAGTTTGCCGTGAGGATACTGCTCCTCCCGGTCAGCGTAAGTGTCAGCGACATGATGAAGAAGAAACCATCCAGCGAATACTGAATATTCAAAGCACCTCGTTAGGCTTTAAATTCATATTGATCATCGACCGTTTGGAGAAACCTTAGACACATCTGTCCGCAGATACTCTGGTCATACGTTTGATATGATGTACGATTGTATTGAATCTTCACCGCATCTCCGAAATAGCGCACCAGTTCCTTGGGAGGTTGAAGATTACCGAAACTGTTGAAATATAGGACGCGGTCGCCTCTCTTTGCATACGCTACCCAATGAGTACCGGGGCCATCCGCATCATCCAAATTCACGATACCGCTCTCATTTCGACGTACACCACCCATCGGTAACCCATTACGCATGAAAACACCGCGAAAGAAAGGCACACGCATATGCCTTGCCAGTTGATCCAATTGCACGTTGGTGGTTACACCCGCAGGCATTTTTAACGCCTTTTTGACGTTTTTTTTTTCTTTTTCTTCGTTACTGCACCCTGTCCTCGTTTGTACGGGGCGAGATACAGTCCGCGACCTTCCATCGCGCGATGGTGACGATGCATTTCTTGCAGTTGACGCTGCACGGCTTTGTTGTCGTTCACCGCTTTAGCGATCCCCGCTGCCCCGGCGGCCAACGATCCGAGCGCACCCAACATCGGTAGAATCGGCAATACACCACCGCGTTTCGCTATCGGAAGTATCCATTGCTTCGTCGTTCTTTTCTTCGTCTTCTTCTTCATCGTCCTTAGACCCATACCGAACTTCGTCTTGGCCTTCATCGCTGCCCAGACAGCCGTGGAGGCGGCTCTCTCTCCCAGAGTCGAATCCCTCGCGAAAACACGTTCTCGCGCTCTCTTGGCGAGTATTCTATCCGCCGCGTGTCTCTCAGTGAGATCCCTACTCCGAGAATACGCTATGTCGTGCTCGCGGCACGCTGCGTCCAATGGATTTATACCCGGATCACCTCTGGCTAACCGTTTCGCAAGTCGTGTACCCGGACCGCAAAACTGATAGCCGGGGATGTGCAGCTCGAAAGGAAGCGCGTTTATCGCACGATTCAGCAGACTTCCGCCTCTTACTGATTCGTTCGTCGCGAGCGCTGACATTCACAACAATTCCTGATCAACGGTGCCGGACCGTCGATGTGCGTTCGTTGCCACGGTTGATTGTAATGTTCGTAACAACGGCGGTAAGTCTGCACCTCTGCATCCACCTTTATATGTTCCGGGAGCTTGTTCCACACGTGTTCGATATAGTTCCCACACACTTGCAGTAGAACTACCTTTGGCACAAATTGTAACTGCTCAGCGGTTAAATCAAGTATATCGGAAGGACTCGTCAGCGTGACAAACATTTTGACACTGAGCGATCCGCGGTTTCACACACCTATAAATACGAGTGTGACTCCGCACCTAGCAGTGGCAAAATGAGATTCGTGCGGCAACCATTGACGATACGGGTTACAAACTGCGACGACAGATTACGACAGATGGGTGACAATGAGGCGATACGTAAACATGGCCCGATGCTGCCGACCACTATACGCGCGATCATCTGCGGTCCCTCGAACTGCGGTAAAACCAACGTTCTGATAAGCTTACTGGAAAGTCCGCACGGTGTACGTTTCGAGAACGTGTACGTGTACTCGAAGTCGTTACAACAGCCGAAATATCAGTACCTAGAGAATCTGATGACGTCAATCGATGAAATCGGTTACTTTACGTTCTCCAATAACAGTGACGTCATTCCACCGTGCGAGGCACGTCCAAACTCGATCTTCGTCTTTGATGACGTGGCGTGTGATAAGCAAGATACGGTGAGAGAATACTTCTCGATGGGACGTCACTCGAACGTCGACTCCTTCTATCTATGCCAGATGTACGCGAGAATACCGAAACATCTTATACGCGACAACGCGAATCTGCTGATCCTGTTCAAACAGGATGGTACCAACTTGAAACACGTGTACAATGATCACGTGAATACCGACATGCCGTACGGTGATTTTTGTTCATTGTGTCACAGTTGTTGGCAACGCGAGTATGGATTCTTAGTGATAGACAAGGATAGTGCGCTTACTAATGGGCGATACAGAAGAGGATTTAACGAATTTGCTGTACCGCAGAGCGGTTAGTCGTTGTCGATATCCTGTCGGGGTGAAACGCGAACGATCGACAACATGGTTGGGAGCAGCGATATTCGTGAGCGTGAAAAGATCGCGAGGGCGATTGAGAAAACGAGCGAATCAATTCGCAAGAAACATCATGCTCTGAAGACCGGTATGATCGATGACGATATCGCTGTGAGGACACATTTCGGACCTATTATCGAACCACTGCAAAAGATCGTTGACAACTCGAGCACGCGCGCGGTGAAGGACGTGGCGGTTGAAGTACCCCGCACCCTGAAGCGCGAGCCGGACGTGGGGCTTGAAATACTACGCGCCCCGAAGCGTGAGAAGAAGAATGTGATAAGGAGTAGGGTAAAGAGGAAACTAGTGAACGGCTCGTCGGATCGCGAATCACATAAATCGAAACAGCCTCGAACCGAATCGAGCGATGCACCGGATGCGCCAACGATAACCTCTACGCCGCGTACGACGATCCAACCGCCGATGAATCTTCCAACCGAGGACGAGAACGTTTTCGAAACCACGAACGAATCGTTCGCAACGTCCGTTCAACGAGAAGTACAAACGCCAGAGGGTCAAGAAGCGTTGCGAACTCAATTGGGTCCACTGGGCCAAAAGTTCATCGGGGCTGTCATACGCGGTGACAAAGACATAGATAACGTTTACGGAGTTTATTTGAGCAACGATGGAATGAAGTTCGGTTGTAAACCGTTCGACGTAGACCATGAAGATCACATAATTCTCGACAATGTTCGATACAAAGGTACACCAGGTCTTTACGAGCTGGTTTTCAAGAGAATTCTCGATGACATCGCGTACACGGTTGACGATTTGGAAAAGTACAGGAGCATGTTGCTGGTGACGAACGCGTATAGACGCGATCACAGCGCGCGAGGTCAGGTAAAGAGTAACAGGGGACACAAGTACAAATATATAATCGCGCCGTTACTACCAACTGAACCTAAGACGAAATCCGGAAGAGGATTACCCCGCGCTATGACACTGAACGACAATGCGATCGATTACGTGCACTGGGACGATCCCAACGAGTTGGTAGAGCGTCTACGATTGCTCAACGCTTCGCGTCAGGCCGGAAACAACTCTCACGACAACGAGATGCTGTCGATCATCGAGGAACTTCGAGAAGCTGGTCTCATAATAAATTGACTCGTGTATCGTCAGGATGACTCAATCCGTCGACGTCACTCACATCGAACGTGTATCAAACGTGTATAAACGGCTCAACAACGGCTGACGAACGTGTTTGAACGTGTATCAAACGTGGAACGAACGAGTCAAGAACATGGAATGAACGAGAACGCAAGTTTTAAGAACGTGGAACGAACGTATATCGAACGTGTTTGAACGTATATCGAACATGTTTGAACGTGTATCGAACGTGGAACGAACGAGTCAAGAACATGGAACGAACGAGAACGCAAGTTTGAAGAACGTGGAACGAACGTATATCGAACGTGTTTGAACGTGTATCGAACGTGTATAAACGGCTCAACAACGGCTAACGAACGTGTTGAACGTATATCGAACGTGTATAAACGGCTCAACAACGGCTAACGAACGTGTTTAAACGTATATCGAACGTGTATAAACGGCTCAACAACGGCTAACGAACGTGTTTGAACGTATATCGAACGTGTATAAACGGCTCAACAACGTGGAACGAACGAGTCAAGAACATGGAATGAACGAGAACGCAAGTTTTAAGAACGTGGAACGAACTTCGCGAGGCTGATATCATTATAATTGAACGTACCATTGAGCACGTGAGTCAATCGAGTGGTGTTACTCGTAACGCGAAGATGACGATCAACGAGTCTGAAACGTTATTGCAGACGAGTGATAACATTGCTACGAAATCTAATATGGAGAAGAGCATCGATACTTTAGGAGTTAAACATGAAGAGCTCGAGAAGGAAATCATCGATATGCAGAAAAAAATCGCCATGTTAGATTTCTACCGAGACAGTCTTGACCGGAAAATAGACAGAAGAGTCGCTGAATTAAATGAAAAAATAGATAAGATGGATAAAAGATTCCCTACCGTTTACAGTACGCTTATAAGTCATGTGTCAAACAGAATCAACGATACAGAGGTAGGCTTCATTGAGCGTTTCCAAAACGTTAACACCCGTTTGGATGCATATCAAAAAGAATTCAACGATGGAACACGAAGCATGAAGCATGAGCAAGAAGAGATTAATGCAGCTCAAAAACAATTTAACGATATGATATGGGGGGAGAGATCGGTCATTGTGAGATCGTTGACGAGGCATAAAATGCTATAATGGAGCTCCGATCGAAGCATCCGAAAAATTAAATATAAACGCAACAGTGTATTGGAAAACAACGTCATTACGAGCTGATTGGTCGATAGCTCTTCACTCTCTACGATATGACATCGGTGAAATCTGCTGTCAAATGTTTCGAAAAGCGTCGACTCGTCGAAGAACTACATGCACCAGT
Organism: Ooceraea biroi; assembly: GCF_003672135.1. Taxonomy (NCBI): domain Eukaryota; kingdom Metazoa; phylum Arthropoda; class Insecta; order Hymenoptera; family Formicidae; genus Ooceraea; species Ooceraea biroi. The sequence goes on from NC_039508.1 coordinate 7,361,225, forward strand.
GAGAAGGAATTTTCCACGAAGACGCGTCATTGTGTGTGGATTTGACGATCTGTGGCAAGCTGACCTCGTTGAGATGCGTCCGTATTCTCATGTCAACAGAGGATACTATTATATACTTACTGTCATCGACGTGCTAAGCAAGTATGCATGGGCCGTGCCACTCAAGAGCAAAGGTGGAAGCGAGGTAGCTGCTACGATCGCCGGGATAATTCGAGAGAGCAAGAGATATCCGAAAAACTTGCAAACCGACCAGGGAAAGGAATTTTACAATACTGACGTACAACGACTCATGCGGAAACATAACATCAATCACTACTCCACGTATTCGGTGTTGAAAGCTTCGATCGTCGAGCGATTCAACCGAACGTTGAAGAATAACATGTGGAAGATGTTTACGCTCAACGGAAATTACAAGTGGGTCGACGCGCTACCGCGGCTCGTTGCGGAGTACAACACCCGAAAACATCGAACGATCGGCATGCGACCCGCCGACGTTACCCCCGCGGACGCTGAGAGACTCTTGAGTATGGTGTACAGCGCGATAAAGATAGCGGGTCCAGCCAGGTTCAAAGTAGGCGACTCGGTACGCGTCAGCAAGTACAAGACGGTCTTTGAAAAGGGCTACACACCAAATTGGACCACCGAGGTGTTTAAGATCGTCAAAGTGCAACATACCAATCCCGTGACCTATATACTCGAGGATTATCGTAGAAAATCTATCTCTGGAGCGTTCTATGAGCACGAGTTGTATCGTGCGAGGTATCCGGACGTGTATCTCGTGGAGAAAGTACTGCGCAGGAGAGGTGACAAGGTCTATGTGAAGTGGCTGGGATTCGATGGATCGCACAATTCATGGATACACAAGGACAATGCTGTTTAATACATTTATTTCTTTCTTCACAAACATAAGGATATATAACAATATGATGTATACAATATATGAAAATATAAGAAAATACAATGAAATACAACTCTTTATTATTATCCTATGATACATATTTTATAACGGTACGCGGTAATGTCCCCATGGTAAGGTGTTTGTAGACTTGGGTACGATGTATCGTTTATCGTCATGCGGACTCAGAGCGATTTTCGTCTCGTGAACGGTGAACACGTTATGCAGCTTTGACTGTATACGGGATTGATCTCGAGTCATTTCTATGCGGTCTTTCAAACACTGCATGTAATCGTCGAACGTTATTGTTCGTGCGACTACATTGGTCTTAACACCTTTCGCTTTCTTCGTATCTTTTTTACCATCTACCTTCAAAGCGTACATTTTCGCTCTAAGTCCGACGAATTCGGTCATTATCGCGCCATTGTTCTCATCTTTCATTAAACCTGGTACTTTTTTGTTCACGAGCGGAATATTATATATGTTGTCGGACGCGTAATCGCTTGTATCGAATCTCGGAATGTCGCGTTTCATTTGCTCGTATACATCATCACATTCGATATGGTAAATTAAACTATCGGTATCCGTGTACACAACTTTGCATTTATCATGATAAAGAGGTAACATGTACTCATGATGAAACTCGTACAAACAGACCTTGGATATATCGAGGATACATATACCCACGTAGATCGGTTTGTTGAACTTCACCTCGAGCTTACGCATTTCGATCGCGACCAGGTTTTCCGAAAAGACGCTGCGACTATGGAAATTCGGTTTCGCGATCATTGCCTCCGCGTCGTACCTTCCGTTCCATTTCGCTAACAGCTTTACATCCACGTGATTGCGCACGTTCTCCATGGTTTTTCCGAATACCGCGTTATTCATCAGTTTATATAAATTTTTCTCGAAATCATTTTTAGCTGCTGCCCTAAATCGCGTGTTCAGTTCGATGTACTCGCGGAGCCATGGAGATTGTGCAAATTCTAAGACGCGATGAATTTTTGTGACGCGAAGACCGTGACGCGTACACTGTTGTAAATTGCGATAATGAATGACGTACCGCTTCTTATCGCATAAAGTTGCGAGCAACTTATCCTGCCGTTTGCCTGGTGGTTTATCGCGCGTCGAACAGAACGGTAGGTCAGCGTGCGCGTCATGGAGATGTCGCGGATACTCGAGATCGACCTCGAGTACGTATCCTTTTGGTGAATCGGGAGTGACAGCGATCACGTTGAAATTGGAAGTGTCATCGACCCATCGAAAGTTCGCATAGGGCAGTGGCTGACACATTGCCCATCCGTATAAATTATTAACATCAAAGTACATTAAATAAGATGAAGGTTTCGATGGGTCGTACGACTGCATGTACTTATTGTTAGCTTGCGCGTACCTGTGTGAACATTGGCTCAGGCCGCCGCGTATACCACGTTCTACGAACATGACCATATCAATATCGGTAAGGAGTTCAAAATTTATACGCGTATGTTTGAGCATCGCGTCCCACGTAAAACCGGGCAAAGTGTAATAATACGCAGGATCAAGACCATAACTGTTGATGCAACTATCGCGAAAATTCTCGAATACGTCGGCCAACAACAAGACATCCGTTTTTAAGTATAAATCACTGTACTCGCTGAGCGTTCGAATGGTGAACCGTTGCCACACGTTGACAGCGTGCGCGTAATCGCTCTCGGATACCGTATTACCGGTTAGTGAACTATAAAACGATTCGCGCGGTGGTAGGCGAGTATCCTCCAACTTTTCGGTGCAATCCACGTACTCGTACGGGAACACACCCTTTCGCGTAAGTAAATCAAAGTCGTTGGTAGAGAGGTGCGCAAATTCGGATCGTACAATTCTGAGTTTATCCTTATTTAAATATGACGATAACTTATCCAGGCTACTGCTCAGGAATTTATATGAATCGATGAACCGCAATTGCACGTGGTTACGCCATTTTTTATCATCTGACTCATTAACATGTTTTGTAAAGGAAATATATTTTTCTTTGTTTATCGGTAATACATCGATAGCGCCCTCGAACGCGGTAGCTATTTCTTTAATGATAAAATGTGAGTCGTAGCCGGATAAATTATGAAACACTATCGGAATGGTATAGGAATCTTTGTAATTTAAGTTACAATTAGAATGTGCGGGACCTCTGTACCGACCGGTGAGATGACAATGATCGCATACTCGCGTGTCGTCTGACGCGAACGGTTTCTCGCAGATATGGCAATGCGTTGCACTATTATATTTTTCACACTCGTCTCGCGTTAGATTTTTCATGGGGACATTTCTAGACAAAATTGCTTTCACGCGATGCGCTAAATCTTTTAATTGCTCGACGAACCACGCTATGCAGTCGGTATCGCGACAGGATCGGTATCCGGATAATGACGCATCATAATTACATCGCACGTAATACCCGATGCTGAATACCTGGTGACGATGGTACAGCTTCGGGTTGTCCTCCCCCGTCTTCTGCAGGATACATTCCAGATCGGCGTACACGACGAACGGTATTCTCTCCTTCCTGTTGTAGTTGGTGAAACTTAACCACTTGTCCTCTTCATTTGGCAGAACGATGGCACAGTCATTCATTCGTTGGCAATCCGCGGTGTGGGCCTCCAATTTCTCGTTGGTATGGAAATAATGTAGACATCTGCAAGAATGGATGGATTTGTTACTTAATTTATTCTAGCAATGCATAAGTATTTGCTGATTATATAAAGGTATAATAACACTATTTACCGATCACAAATATATTTTTTTCGTTTATTGCTGCTAAGTTGTGAGCTCACCAGCCGAGACAGATTCTTGATGTATGCGAAATGTCCCACGTTGTCAAGCGGATCCTGCATATACAGCAGGTTCACATGCTTGCACTTCTTCTCATCAGCGAGTCGTATCAGCACGATCATGAGTTTTTCCTCTTCCTTCTTCTTCTTCTCCTGGATGGCATATACATTTATCGAGATGTCGTTCAGAAGCTCAAATTTTTTTATTTGCTTCAACGACACTAGAAACTCTATGCCCTTGAGATTCAGCACCGTTGTATAATGCGGATAGGAAGATTGACGTTCCGTGTGTCTTTCCGCTGGATACAGAGTGGCAATCACCGACCACGCGAAGCACGCATTGTCCTTCGATTGCACGTTCACCACTGCTTTCTTCGCCTTTATCTCCTCCGGTAATTTAATGCGACATCCAGCGTGCATCGGATTGTGTCTGTTCACGTTGATGGTCAAGTTCAATATACGCGACAATGCCCACCCGCTATCACGCTCCTGGAACTCCTCGAGAGACGCTAGGGTGGGTTCGATCACGTATTGCGTGAACCACTCTTGCAAATCCAATGTCTTAAAGAGTTCACGATTTCTCGTGTTTATACTTTTATTAGCGGTCTTCTCACCCGCCACGAACTCCCCATTGAACATGGTGTTCACTTTTACGTTGCTGTGTCTATCAATACCGTTGCGCACATGCTCTAGCACTACATCACGAGCGTCCTCCAAGAATCGTCGCGGGTCGATGTAATCCACGTTGATCACCGCACCGGTGAGAATTCGGTTTTTGAACGCGGTATCAATCTCTCGCCAAAAGAGTTTTGTGTTGGAAGGCTGTTCGGCGTGGTCACCGCCGCCGACATGTATAAAACGTGTTTCCAATTCTTTCTTCAATCCCTCGAGCTGCGTAATTCGAGCCACTAACGAGTGATTTCGTCCTAGAGATAGTCGTGGACGCTTAGCACGGCATTGTTCCTCTAATTTTTCGATGCATTCGTCACATCGCTGCGCCCATGCGAAATATTCGCCCAATGTTGTCACTTGCGATGACTCTGCTGCAACATCTTCGATTTGATAGAGTTCCATTTTGAGACGCTATTTTAAACACCACTTTTCACGCAGATTTTTTCATACAAAGAACTTTACTCGAACTCCTTACTCTTTTATATTAGGGAAATATCTTGGGAGGAGGAGTTTACCACAAATTTAAAATTTTATGGATGGAGACATCGCGTAAAGCGATTTGTTAGAGGCGAGGGTGGAGACTTTGCGCGACAAGTGATTGGTTTCAAAATTTGTGGGAGATGGAACTTGGTGAGGAGGAGATTTGTTGTTAATATTTGTGATCGCAGGTAATAAACTTCCAACAGCGAGCGAGTCTATATCGTCTTTGTATTTTCCGATAGAAAGTTTAGGATTTAGATAAAAATACTTTTTCATGCTATCGAGTACATTATGATAAAAAAATATTTTTCGTGCTATCGAATGCATTATGATACCATACTAGGTCCTGTACCACTCGCGATAAACGTTTAGACGATATGATGTAATGTAAAAATGACTTACCTATGTCAGGATTGAACTTGGAGCGGGTTGCCCATATAACCACTCACTCAATCACCTGAACCATGCAGATTATGATAAGGTTTGAAAAATGCCCTCAACTTCGCTTATCCGCTGGAATGTTTTACATCTTATAACATGTTAAACATTCCAACAGCCGAGTGTCGGCACTAAAATAGAGATATGACGGTTCGTCATATTCTTAGAAAATTTTCCCTACATTAGAGATAGAAAAGTGACGCAGGGTCATAAAACATACCCTTCGTGACGTCATACCCCCCCCCCTCACCCGCCCCGGTTTGGACTGCCGCCGCTGACTCAGAACCGATATGGGTTAGGACCGAGCATGAGTCATAACTGACCTGGGTTAGGCCCTATCTTACCCCCTCCCCAAAAGTGGATTAGAACCCGCTTAGTTATACTACTCACTTAGGGCCTATTGATGAAGAAAGTACTGTTAAAAAATATGTATTACTTATTGTGGATGCGTTTTCAAAGTATGTACGCCCAGCAAACACAGAATATAACTATTATATATCTCAGAAGTAACACGTAATATAACAGTTGTTATACACTATTAATATTGAGGCTACATAATTTCCTCTTATAACTGTAATATTACTTTGTTTTAAAACTTTATTATAACTGTGTTATTTCCTGGTTATAATAATATAACAGCAATATAAATTAAACATAACACGTGGTATTACAAATGCTATATTATTATTACTTTGATGTTATATAACGTGTTATATAGAGATGTTATATTCATTTTATATTATATATATTATAACATGAATATAACATATATATTTAAAATGTTGCCTCTTTTCGTTGTTGGTATCCTTGCGTTCTTTTCAGTTCTTGCTGGTTCTTTCATCGTGTCAGCGTGTTGTTGCGTGGTATGGAAGTGCTCTCTTTATCCAAGGTAATCCTTAATTTCTAACATTGATTAAAAGTATTATTATAAAGACTAACTATTTGTGCATATATTGTTACTAGTATTCTTTAACTTATTGCAGTTAACCTATGTATATGTAATTATAATGGTGTAGTAGGTTATGTATGCAAAAGTCACATTGCAAGAATACAATACCGGTCGTCTTCACTTCTACGGAACATTTAGAAATGCTTATCATTATCAAATGTACACAACTCTAAAGATTGATAATGAAATTAAGTATTTTTAAATGCTCCGTAGAAGTGGAAATGACTCGGCGTTGCATTCTTGCAATGTGACTTTTGCATCTATTACCATTTTACATATGCATAGATTAACTGCAATAAGTTAAAGAATACTGGTAAAATTATATATGTACAAATATTTAGTTTTCTTTATAATATAATACTTATTTTAAATACTTTTAATATTAATGTTACTGTTAGAAAAGATTACCTTGGATGAAGAGAACGCTTCCATAACACGCAACAACACGCTGTGTATATTTTATATGTATATGTTTAGAGTGCAAAATATAATGATTAAATATTTATATTTTTCCCTTTCCTCTGGAAAAACTGCATCATTATAATAACTATAGCGTTATTGTTATTGTATATGTTACTATATTAACTTATATATTTTATCATACTAATTCCAGGAAAGGTCTTTGAATTAATTTCGAGCGAAAGCAAATGAAATAGTTTGTTCTCGCTTAGAATTAATTCAAAGACCTTTTCTGGGATTAGTATGTATAAAATATATATTTTCATTCTACAGTTACTATTCAGTTACAAAAAATATAACAGTAATATAACAATTACATAATTTACATCACGATTATATATATGTTATATAATTATTCGCTAACTTTGTTAAGAGTATATAACATGTTACATACGTATTATATTCACGTCATATAATTGTAACATGTGTGAGTAGGAAATTACTACTAACGTGTATATAACCTAGTACATCTATGTAATATTGCGTGTTACATTCCGTTTTATTACGATAATGTAATAGTTATATACCCGTGTTTGCTGGGAATATAACAGTTGTTATACAAGTATTAATATTGAGGCTACATAATTTCCTTTTATAACTGTAATATTACTGTGTTTTAAAACTTTATTATAACTGTGTTATTTCCTGGTTATAATAATATAACAGCAATATCAAGAGACACGGTAGTGTCTCGCGCCAAGTATACGCGCAGCGAGGCCGCACCGTGACTCTTTTACGCGAAGCGACGCTTTCGCAGACACTCAGATTATTAGATCTCAATAACCGCTGAACGGATGAACTTCTAAGTAGGCTCAATGGATAGCTTGGGGTCGAATTATATAATAAAAGTGTTTTTATTTTTCTTGTACGTGCCCTACGAGCGGAGATATGGCGATGCAAATTTGAAAAAGTCTGAAATTGGAAAATTTCATTTAAGAAACGTCGTCGTCGTCAAATGTACAGTCCGTTCTTTTTCGTCGAGATGGTAGCAGCTCCGTTTATACCGACCGGCGGAGATGCTGTTGGTATATCCGTGTGACTCACACATAACGATCATATGTAGAGGCTCTATGTGTAAGTCACATGGATATACGGACAGCATCTCCGCCGGTCGGTGTACGACAAGTGTACGACGCGATGTAGTGCAAGAAAAAAGATATATTTGCGAGAGAACGAGTGAGTGAGTGAGTGAGAGGGCGAGAGAGAGTGAGAGTGAGTGAGGGCGAGAGAGAGTGAGAGTGAGTGAGGGCGAGATAGATAGAGAGAGAGAGAGAGAGTGAGAGGACGAGATAGAGAGAGAGAGAGAGAGAGAGGGCGAGATAGAGATAGAGAGAGAGAGAGAGAGTGAGAGGGCGAGATAGAGAGAGAGAGAGTGAGTGAGAGGGCGAGATAGAGAGAGAGAGAGTGAGAGGGCGAGATAGAGAGAGAGAGAGTGAAAATGAGTAAATAAAGGAAGACCCGGGCGGGCAATTCGACCGTAGCCGAGGAAGTGAAGTGAGTGTTATTGTTTCGTCGTTAAATAACCTATCCATTGAGTGAGATTGAATACAATGTAAGTAACACCTATACATTTTATTCTGATTATTATTAGTATTATTTAATAATGTTAGAGAAGTAATATAATTAAAATTAATAAATTTACTCGAGTTCTCTTTGATCAATCGCACTTTCCGTTAATGACAACAATTTCATGCACATTTCTGTGTCTCGTAGGCGATCAGAGTAGCTTTCCTGGGATTAGAGAACTTCCACGATTATCCTCAGGCAATCGCCGAAATTGAAAACCTGCTTCTCGGTGAACTAGCGGAGACGATGAAGTCGATCGATCGACCAAGTTTTATTTTAAAAGACCATCGATGGACTTAATGATGCATCCGCGATGCAAGTAATTCTCTAATTTAAATACATATCTCTGGAAAAATTATTTTAGACATTCTAATTTTCTATATATGGTTTTGTACTTTTGCAGCCAGGACAATTGGTCGAAATGTGTCTCGCACATATCGCGAGAGATTATTGTAGAGAAATAATCTGTCGCACAAAGAAGTTCACTGAATACTTTACGAAATCCTTTCACAGAGAAGGGAATGCTTCGAGTGCACTCCCAGAATAGCGTGTAGTAAGTTGAAGAATAAAATCAGTCGAGCATCCGACTTTTAGTCTGGCGATATTATTTGACAGATCGTGAATGGTGAGTCGTTTGAATAAATCTATTTTGTTTTCAGTGAGCAGGAGGCGAAATTTGTACAGGATCGTATAACAGGCGTGGAGAAGCACTTCGCTGAACTATGCACGATATTTGCAGCGTTTACCAGGAAAGCGGCCAGGTGATGACCGGCTAACTCTATCGATTATTTTTCCTCAGCGATACACACGGACCCTTCACTCGCTATCGCTTCGACGTAAAACCTCATTTCCGTTTATTATTCACCAGTAATATTATTTTCAGACTGCGCGATAAAAGTGACGAGCTTGCAAAAGTAATACAGGTCTATGGTGATTCGGAAACTATAAATCGATCCATGAGTACTGGATTGGCGAACTTTTCCGCAACATTATCAGTCGTCGGTGATTATAGATAAAAACGATTCTTCAAATTACATATCTTTCACGAAAATATAAAGAAAACAATGATATAATGCTCTAATCTGTCTAATTAATTAAAACTAATACATATAATGAAATATTAATTTTAGAGATGCAGAAATACAAAGATTGGACGCGAAAGTAATTGCGCCTCTTTCACAGTACGCAATGATTTGCAAGCATGCACGCGATGTTGTAAAAAATACCTTCGCAGCACGCGACAGAATGCACAGGACGAAGGCAATTGGACAAAGTTCGAGAAAGAAACCCTAGGAATCGTCAAATGGTAGTATCCTTACAATTAAAACCTCATTTTACAAGCATCACTTAATTTCAATCGTGATTTCATTAATTCCATGGCTTTCGTAATTGTAAATGTCAGTTGTCAGTAAATTGCTTTCTTAGGGAGAAAAGTGGTCAAAATGACCAAGATTGGGTCCCTAATATCAAGCCATGGATTAGATTAAATTGTTCTGTTAGATACAAATGTATAATTATTGCCATCACCTTTTCTCCTAATGCATCTAAGTATAATAATTTAAAAATAAGTGTTTCATAATATTTTATTTATGATGATTTAAGATTATCTTATTTATAAAATAAGATACGCTATTCCACATCAAATGTCTGATAAATTGTTACATTGCATTTATGTTTTTAAATATATATTAAAATCTTGAGCTTTTTAATAACTTCATTAATTCGTCTGTGTGCGTGTGCGTCAGCGCGCCTACATGCAAAGTAAAAAATAGAAGGGGAGAGAGAGAGAGCTGAATCTATAATAAATCGTGAAAAATAAAGTCTTACAATAAAAAGAGATGTTTTTAATAGTATACTAAATCCTGCAAATCTTTATAGCTATTCTATTCTTATAATAATTAATACTTATCGATATAATACTTATCGATATTGTGAATATATGTGAATGATATTAAAATAATATTTACAAAATTAGCTTGTTAACGCTATATCGAATATTATAGGGTGTCTGACATAAGGCGAAAAACCTCTCGCCCACAGGTAGATCTCGTCAAACTGAATTAAAAAGTCCTGTAACATTTTGCAAACAACCACGTAAAATTTCGAGTAATTAAGTAAAAAAGTTCGCTAATTCAGCGGAGAAGAATGAATGCGAGAGAAGAATGAATGAATAACGTAAAAAACGACTAGCCGCGCGCGCGATGCGAGCGTATTTCGAAGAACGCGATAATCAGCGAGTATCGGATTACAGCGGCAGGCGAGACGACGCTTCTAAGAAATACGACAACACTTTCTCGGTAACACGAGCGCGTGAATGAGACGCTGAGAAATAATTGTCCACGCGTCGTCTCGCCTGCCGCTGTAATCCAATACTCGCTTTCGCGTCGCGCGCGCGGCTAGCCGTTTTTTACTTTATTCATTCATGCCTACTTCCCTCGCTGCCAATCGCGTCCGCTGAATTAGCGAACTTTCTTTACTTAATTACTCGAAATTTTACGTGGTTGTTTGCAAAATGGTACAGGACTTTTTAATTCAGTTTGACGAGATCTACCTGTGGGCAAGAGATTTTTCGCCTTATGCCAGACACCCTGTATACAGAATTATGTATAGTATTATATGTACAAAAATGGATGTATTATATGTATATAAAACTATGGAAAGAAGATAATACATAGAATTTATGATAAAATATAAAAATATGTAGGTTAAAATTATCTCTAATAAGGTAGTTAAACATTCTCTTTAAAACAAATACTTTTAGCAAAACCATAAAATTATGCAAACCGAAGTAATGGTACTTAACATTTATTATTATTTTATTATTCTTCATTCTTATTCTACTCATTAATGTTGTGTAACAGTAATACTTCACACTACAAAATGTGTGAAATCACAACAAAATTACCTTTTTCAAAAAAGGTACAAAAAAGCGCCAAGTATACGCACCCGAAGTTCTTTAAAAAAAAAACTCTACGCGCCCAAAGTTCTTTCAAAAAGGAACTCTACACGCTTGAAGTTCTTTCAAAACAGAACTCTACAAAACTAATAATTGTATCTACACTCACTCCCAAAAAAAGCGGTACACTCAAATTTAGGGAAAAATTTACCAACCTTCAAATGATCATAACTTGGTAAATAATGAAGATAAAAATATGTTCAAAAATGCAAAATGAAGCTTCAAGTATCCACTTTAAGAATATTTGAATGGCAATTATGGTCGGCCATTTGATTCAAAATGGCGGATGACAAAATGAGAGGATGCAAAAGTGATAACCGAAAGTCCGAGTTTGTGACGGTGCATGGCGTGAATTAGATATCGCAGCCTAATGGGACCAAATGCAAATGAAAATATAGAGTGTTATCTTTAAAATGCTTTTTACCGAGCTCGATGCGATCATTTTTCGCTGAGTTGTGCAACTTTAAAAAAGAAAACACTCTGTTAAGTAAATTTGGAGTATCTCAACAAAAAATGATCGCATCGAGCTTTGTAAAAAAGCGTTTTAAAGATAAAACTCTATATTTTTATATGCATTTAGTCCCATTGGGCTGCAACACCTACTTTACACCATGTGCCATCGCAAACTCGAATCTTCATTTATCAATTTCGCATGCTCTCCCTTTCCGCCATTTTAAAAAACTCGTGCACAATTTCGATTTAAATTGCGAAAAGTAGGGTTTCAAAGCTTTAAAACCGTTTTTGAAATTTTGTGCTAGGATAGTTAGGTACCGAGATATTCAATTTCGAATTTGCAATATCGTCGATTCAGCACGGCCTAAGGAATTAGAAAACCCTGCGGTTCGTTTAGTTCTTTTATAATTCCAACTGCTGCGTTCATTATTCTTTATACTCCAAATCCTTCTTATGTGGTGTGTGCGTGTGTGAGTGTAGGTGTATGTAGGTGTGTGTGTGTGTGTGTGTGTGTGTGTGTGTGTGTGTGTGTGTGTGTGTGTGTGTGTATCACAAGGATGAGGACCCCGTGGTTCGTCAGTTCCACAGTAATTTAAGACTCCAAACCCTCCTTGTGGGGTGTGTGTGTGTTTGTGTGTGCGCGCGCGAATCAACAATTAATATCGGCCAAAGAGTAATAATAAAAAGTAATAGATTTTCTGGTTTGCATAAATACCCATTGTAGTTGGCGCAATTTGTTAATATCATTAACTTGATGCAAACTAATATCATTAGTAATATCATTAACTTGATGAGAAGATAGTTTTGTAGAGTTCTTTTTTGAAAGAACTTCGGGTTTGAAAGATATCATTAGTTTTGTAGAGTTCTTTTTTGAAAGTTAAAGAAACTACCACATTGGTTTTTTCGAGCATATTTATATACGAGATAAGTTAATTTTTACTTGGTTAATTTTACATTTTTTAAATAGGTATTTATATACGAGATAAGTTAATTTTTACCTGGTTAATTTTACATTTTTTAAATAAGTTAATTTTTATTTGGTTGGGTGCGACTGGCGCGTGTACTTGGCGCCGTTTTTCCCTTTTTTTAAAAAAGGTAATTTTTGTGAGATTAAGGATTACCTTGGATAAAGAGAGCACTTCCATACCACGCAACAACACGCTGACACGATGAAAGAACCAGGGCATCTATCACGTAACTTTTCCCCTAGGATGGAAAATGAAAAATGAAAATTTTCACGTGAACTCGTGATGTGATTATGTAATTCGGCGAAATGTGGAAACGTGAAACTTTTCGCGTGAACTTTTACGTTATGAAATTTGCTGCTGAGATGCAAGAAAACGTCATGTTTCGAAGGTTATGGTGATATTTATAAGGATAATGGCTGCACTGTGGTGGTTAATTCAACTTGAAGAGGAAGAAAGGAGATATTTAAAATTACAAAGACAACAAATACGCGATACCTCCAACCCATTTGAGATATCGGAGTCACAATTTGTTTTTTTATATCGGTAAGTAAAAATATTATACAGCAAATAATATTAAATTGAAATACACAATAAAACGTAATATTGTAAATCATTTACAAAAAATATACAAAATTTTATGATATTTTACTTTTAAGTCAATGTTTTTATATGCAAAAGTTTTTAATTATAGATCTTTTGTTATAAATTACTTGCTACTTGCTGTGTAATAATAAAATAAATTATATAAATAATAAAATAATATAATATAAATAATAAAATATAATAATATAATAATAATAACATATAATAAAATATAATGTATAATAAAATATATTTTAAATATAATTCATTTTAGCACGTATATATATATACAGGGTGAGTCTTAATGACTGTGTCAACGTTTTACCATGAGAGATGGATTACCGACTGCAACTCTGGTAAACGGAACGGCACAGAGATGGCAGTTGCTTGAATCGACCGTGATGTACATACAGGCAAGTTAAAAATCTATTCAAATCACCGATATCGCACGGAGAAAAATAATTTAAATTCGCATAGTATATTTTATGCTGTTTTAAGTAAATTTTGTCAGTTATATGAGTAGTAATACCATTTGTTAAGAATACCAATGTTATTGAAAAATAATTTCGTTACATTAGCAAATATTGTTTACTATAAAATTAAAATGAACTATAAAAATAAAATGATTTCTGTTCTACATTCTGCTGTAATGTTGAATAAGTTTAATAAGTTATAATATAATTATATTATAATAGAGAAATTTTGTTGTTATCAAATCATCAAATATGCAGCATTAGTAACAACAGCAGTTTTACTGCAACAGTAAAATTATTTTGTTTCGTACGTATTATTGAAACTATACATAAAATAAGTAAAATAAAATCTGGCATCACTGCATATATTAACATAACAAATTAACATAAAAGTAAAAAAACGTTTGCCGTTATAAATTTATAAATTTACGGTGGACTTCCACACCATCCCTGAGGTTCCACTAATGGTGCGTTAGGTTTTTTTAAAATGGACCTTCGCCTGGAACCATATTGTACCCCCCTCCCACACACACACATTTTTCCTGACGAAAACAAAAATCAAAGAATAAATTTAATGTAAAGAAAGAATGATAGAAGTTTCGTTTATGTCACATGTTAAGCATACATTGTCATAATATAATATTATCACAATTACGAAGATGTAAAACTCTTTGGTGTAATTTTCAATGTAGTATTATTTTACATTTACATTAGTTTTTATATTTTATGAATTACTCTCTAAATTTCGTGTAGTGAAATCTCACTCTTTTGGAATGAGATATCACTTCAAGCAATAATGATTTCAAAAGAAAAGAAGAAGAAAAGAGTACTGGATCGGTTTTCCGGATGGTTATTTATAAGGTGATAACGCAAATGTTTCTTGCGAGAACGTTACGTCTGGCCTGGCCATCTATCGGTCGCTTGGTGAATCAGAGGCGGGAATCTCACACACACACTTATGTTGATTTTTGTCTCTTGTTCCATAATCGAGTACATTGAAACGTATGATGTAAAAATAATTAATACTCGCAAATTAAGTAGAAATTACTATTTTTTTCTATATTAATTATATAATTGTGAATCAATTTAATAAAACACATTTTTCGTTTCAGTGGAAACGTGAAAACTACGTTTTTAAAATTTAAGTCTAAAAACGGTTTCTATTTAAACCGTTTCTTAAATGGTACTTTATGTTTCTTAGACATTAGATACGTCTAAGAAACATATATTAGACTAACATGTGCTGCCTGGGGACTAACTGACGTTCCGTGGATCATTGATGGACGGTTCATGGAGCATCGATGGACGTCTATTAGACGTTCCGTGGATCATTAATGGAAGCTTCATGGAGCCTCGACAGACGACTAACCGACGATCCGTGGATCAGTTATGGACAGTTCATGGAGCATCGGTGGACGTCTATTAGACGTTTCGTGGATCATTAATGGAAGCTTCATGGAACCTTGATGCCACGAAACGTCGGTTAGTCGTCCATCGAGGCTCTATGAACCTTCCATTAATGGTCCATGGGACGTACATTAATCGTCCACCGAGGTTCCGTGAATCTTCTATTAATGATCCACGGTACGTCTAATAGACGTCTTTAAAGACGTCTAAAGGCAGGAGCACAGACTTTGCATAAGCGCATAAAAAGATGCATAAGAAATTTGATTGGTCTATAAGCATGTGCATAAGGAAATGGACCAATCAAATTTCTTATGCATCTGTTTATGCGCTTATGTAAAAGTTTGTGCTCCTGCCTTAATGCAGATCCACTGGACGTGCAAGGCGGAACTATGGATTTCTAGTAGCCGTCTAATGGATGTCTAGTGGATCTCTACTGGATGTTCCGAATCTCCATGACATACGTCTAATGGACGTCCATTACAGATTTTCGGTGGATGTAAATTTATGTAAGAATAACTTCAATTATATACATATATTATTAATAATTAAAAATAAATTCTATAATATTGTGAATTTCTAAATGTTAAACAAAATTAGCTGAAAAATTGTAATTAATCATGAAACTTAAATATTAGTTTATTGGAAATACTCTATATGTTTAATAAATCTATTATACATCCATAATGGATGTCTAATGGACATCTGCAATGGATTTGTAGAGGACATCTATTATGGAGATAGGATGGACCTCTAATGGACGTCTATCTGACTTCCACTATGGAGATATATATCCCATGGAGCTATGGAGGTATCATGGATCTCTAATAGACGTCCATCTGACGTCTATCGTGGAGATAGATGTCCCATGGAGCTATGGAGGTTTCATGGACATCCACTGGATGCTAATTTCTATGTGGGTTATAATAAAGTTTTAAAACAAAGTAATATTACAGTTATAAAAGGAAATTATGTAGCCTCAATATTAATAGTGTATAACAACTGTTATATTACGTGTTACTTCTGAGATATATAATAGTTATATTCTTTGTTTGCTGGGTTACGTGTTACTTTTGAGATATATAATAGTTATATTCTGTATTTGCTATAAAAGTGCCGTTTGATTTTTGATTACGGCTTTAGTTCCTGAGATATTTTAATCGAAAATTTGTGTGACGTGAAATTTCGGATAAGCTATACAGTAGCGTTCGACGTTAGCAGTGACTCTCATCGCTCGGAACCTTGTACTTTATGTACTTGGGGTCACGACTCTACCGCGTCGCTTGATTACAATATTACGAATGGACGTTTGTTGCTCAACGAAAACCGTGAGAAGGTGGTGGTCTCTTCCATCAGGAGGAAATGTAAAAAATTTCTTTTCCTAATACTACAATAATAAGATTTGATGTAATATTAAAGAAAAGAATTTTTTGTATTTGCATTGAGTATTAGGGATAATCGTTAGAACTCTTCGAGGGGCTACCAGAACTCTCAACAGAACTGCGGAATTATTAAAAAAATTTTTGACCTGAGGGACTTAGAAATTTTCGAACTTTGAAACTTTAAGTCGCCAGAACTTTTTAGTTTTCGACTTGAGCGCATCGAGTATTAAGGATAATCGTTAGAACTCTTCGGGGGGCTACCAGAACTCTCAACAGAACTGCGGAATTATTAAAAAACTTTTCGACCTGAGGGACTTAGAAATTTTCGAACTTTGAAACTTTAAGTAGTCAAAACTTTTTAGTTTTCGACTTGAGCGCATCGAGTATTAAGGATAATCGTTAGAACTCTTCGGGGGGCTACGAGAACTCTCAATAGAACTTCGGATTTATGAAAACAATTTTTCATCTCTCGAATAAAAATAAATTTTTTTCGCAAAATTCGACGTTTTATTGAGAGTTTTGAGTAGCCCCTCACGAGTTCTGACGATTATTATTAAGGCTCGAAGCGCTAACACCAAAACTGAAGGAGTTCTTGCAAATTTTCGTTTCCTGAATCCAGACTTTCAAATCTAAATATTTCGGTATTTCGAGCGGAACTATTGTTAAAACCTATCTAGGCTGCGTTCCGATTCCTTACCCAGGTGCACCCGCTATGTTGAAGTGAGAAAGATACAAGAATGAGATAAAAAGAGAGAGAGAGCACCCTGGCGAGGAATCGGAACGCAGCCCTAGAACTGTAGAACTATTTGAAATCTTATGAGAACTCTAAGAAAAATTGAATTTTTCGCAGAATGGGAGGCGTCGTGAAGTTAGCCCCCCGGTTTTTCAAATGGTGTTTTCGTTACTTTAAATGGCAGAACTCTTTCTAAAATTGACTGAGAACTCTAGAACTCTTCGGGAGGCAATCAGAACTCTACTCATTTTTTTCAAATTTAATTTGGGGGGCTAACTTCACAGGGGTATAAAATTTTCTTTACAATTTAGCATTTTTACTACGCTTCTAAATTCACTTCTAAAAGCATTATCGTATTCGTTTATTGTGTCCCTAGCATGGACAACAGCTATTTCGTACGTACACTGAGCGGCAATGAATCGTTTCGCAAATGGCGGAGCATGTCCTACGTTGCCCGGCACTCTAGCGTATAACGCAGCGGCGGAAGATGGCGGCTGATCGCCGAATTTATCGACGATGGTAATTGATCGACTCGTATCGAACCACTCCTGCACTATCCTAGAAGTATGGATAGCACTGTTATCCTGAACAAGTCGAAATGTCGGCATTTCCTCTTCTGGGTAGATATTGCAAACGCTCGCGAGCAACACGTTTTCCAGAATATCTACATATTCCAGAGCATTCATATGCGGCGACACTTCGACTAGTTCATCTGGACCGTGTGCACTGATCCAACCCCACATACCATAAGTAATACGCTCACTCTGATCGCGAGGAACAACATATTTTGGATCTAGACAATTAGAGTCAACGGATTTCCATACATGTAAACGTCGATCAACTGTCAAACAAAATACTTTTTCGTCTGTCCAAATAGTACGCTCCCAATCCTCCGGTAAAGCCGTATTTATTTGCTGCAATGTAAACGCAATACGATTGTCGCGGTGCACATCAGTTAAACAAAACTTTCGCACAGGCCTATAGTAATGCACATTTGCTTTTTTTAATCGACGCAGTCTGCTCTGAAAATGGTAAAGTTAACCGACATACAGTTTGCGATACCGAAAGAAAAAAGTTGTTATCTACATGGTTGAGCAATAAAAGATCTTGTTCAGCATTTGACACTCGTCCTCTTTTATTATTTTTCCGCTTATCCACAACACCGTCCTTCCATTCCTCTTGCCACCGTTTAATCCATTTTCGCACTGTTTGCACAGAACAAGGAATACGACGTGCGATCATATATATAATACTACTATATTGCTAGCACCGTAGTATGAGCGGGCAACAACATTACGGTGCAGACAATACTTCTGTCTCTCAGAGATAGTGCACCTCGGCCCGTTTGCGCATGCGTTGGAAATTGCCCGTCTGTTATAAGAAGGCTTGCGGCTCGCTCGTGAAACTCGCGCACATAATAAACCACAAATCCGTTAAACATTAAAAAGTGTATATTTGAATAAAATCTTCACAGCACAAATATAATTCACAATAACTCCGTAACCGAACGCGAACTGAACTTTTATATAATTATTCGGCGGAATGTGAAATTACGAAGACGTCGGTGACCGGGCGATACGTGTGAAATCTTCACGACGACTCGATTTGAACACATGAATTGGTCCTTTTATAATCTGTGTGGTTTCTAACGATCTCCGTTTAATCAATAAAACATTTTATTAGATACAAACGAACAGAAGATCTTTAAAAACAAATCAGCTGTCAACTCTATCGATCGGCGAGCTGACAGTTAACGCAGCTGACATCACACCGCTCACTCGCTTCCACTCACTCGCGGTTTTTCTGCGTATACCGCGCGTTCGCGACATCGTCTAACCTAACTATGCATACGAATTACGGTTCGTGTCGATCACGTGTCGGTCGATTTTATTCTTGTTGAAGACATTTATGAAAAATGGGTCGGAAGTGCTACTTGTGCAGTTATTATAAGGAAAGTGATAAAATTGTTTTGCATCGGTAAGTATTAAATTCATCATAAAAGTATGTTTAATATTACAGTGAGAGTGAAGCAATAGGGATTATGTGGAATGAAAAATTTGTTTTAATTTGGTCTTACATATTTTTTGCACCAAAATGACATTATAACTAATCTTAATACTTTAAAATTGCTTGGCGTCAAACGTTGACTCATCTCATAGATGTAATTGGTAAAACTTCAAGTACATTGATAAACAGTATTTTTGTGTCACTAATTTATTTTACCCTTTTTCAAAATTTAGGCTATTGAAATTAAAAGTTAATACTTTTTTTAAGATTTCCCAAAAAATGTCCTAAATCTATGTACGTTCATGAACGATGGCTGCATGCATGTGGACTAAATGAGAGGGATGATGTATCACGTATTTATATTTGTACACGTCATTTCCATCCTAACGATTTTGGAATAAACAATAAAAGAATAAGATTACATCATGGAGCAATCCCTTCAATAGCTGTCCCAAATCCAGTAATAGAAGGTGAGTCACATCAAATGCAATTAAAAATAAAATATGTCAATCACCAAAGATATGATAAAAGAGCAATGAACATTCAAAAAAGGTAGACATAATGTGTTACATGCAAGATTGAATCTATTCTCAATTCTTACAGAAAACATCGTCGAAAATAATAATGTTGAAGTTGCGGCAAGTACTTTTCCAATGACATTAACAAGTAGCATCACTATTGACAGAATGGAAGTGCAGCTCGAGTCGCAAAATAGCAATATTGGTAATTTATTTTCTTTATTCAGTTAATATTTTTTACGCAAATTTATTTTTATTGGAGTATAGTTATATTGGAGTGTAGTTTTATTTTAGAATGAATGGAAGTACAGACACTTAATATTAGAACACAAAATGATAATGTTCAGTATGGAAGTTACGTATAAAAATGAGAAATATAAATATCAATTATTTGAAAAAAAACATTTTTAATTTCAGATACTGATGAAGAACAATCGATACCTCAGAGTTCCAATACTTTACAGTATAATACTCCACAAAAACAGCGTCGGTTTGCAACACCACGATACATTTCTGAAATCGAACTGTCAGATATCGCAACACCTCGAAAAGCTGCAAGAATGCTAATGTTCATGAAAGAAACTGATAAGAAGTCCAAAAAAATTAAACGTTTGCAACAAGCGAATATTAAGCTAAAGAAACGAGTCGCCTCTATGCAGCAGATGATGTCGCATCTCCATAAAAAAGGATTAATTTCGAAAAATGCTGAAGAAACGATATTGGTGAGATATATTCTATCATTTTATAAGTTTACCATTAAGTTCTACTATAAAGGCTGCGGTCCGAAATACGCTCACAGTGCTGAAAGCGTCTTCTATCTTTCTTCGATATATAATAAGCAACAAAGATGGAGGACGCTTTCAGCACTGTGAGCGCATTTCGGACCGCAGCCTAAGAAAGCTATAACGAATATAATACGATACAATACAATGCGTAGGTTCCATAAAGTCGAAAGTCATCATCTGAAGAGACTATGGGTTTCTGTAACTTGTTATGATGGTTTTCGATTTCGTTAACTTGCGACAACAAGGATTCATTCTGGAAAAAAGCGCGGCTCTCCCAAGTCGTTCATTAATGAAAACGATAACCGTCGATACAAGTTACAGAATCTTCATAGAGTGCCATCTATGTACAGTCCATAAGTTTTTGTTCTTGTATAATCAGGTAATTACTTGACGTATCATGAAGGTTGTTATTTCATCTTTGTTTATGTAGGATATAATGCCCATGAACATAAGACAGATAATGGGTAGGAAGTTGCGGAAAAAAGGGCATTATTCTCCAGCGATCCGTAGCTTTGATCTAACTTTAAATTTTTACTCACCGAAAGCTTACAATTATGTAAGGAAGACATGGAATAAACTTTTGCCTCACCCTTCCACTATTAGACACTGGTATCGAGTTGTTGATGGATCGCCTGGTTTCACAAAAGAAGCTTTACACGCAATTGCGTTGCGATCTACAGATGCAAAACCTGTTGTTGTTAATTTGGTAATCGATGAAATGTCTATAAGAGAACAAATTATTTACGACAAAAACAGATTTTACGGTGGCGTAGATTACGGTACATTGAAAAAATCTCAAAACGATAATGACTGTATTTCTACAGCTAAAAACGCGTTAATGTTTATGGCAGTATCCTTGAATGATCATTGGAAAGTTCCTATTGGATATTTTTAAAATAATAGTTTAAATAGCACTGAACGAGCAAATTTATTAACACTTGCGCTGCAAGAACTACATGACAGTAAATGCAAAGTTTACTCAGTAACGTTTGATGGTGCTTCTTCAAATGTGAGCATGTGTACCTATTTAGGTGCTAATTTTTACTATGGACCTAAATTCAAGCCTTATTTTATTAATCCAGTAACAAAAGAGGAATGCTTTGTTTTTTTCGATTATTGTCACATGATTAAATTGGTAAGAAATACTTTAGGAGATAAAAAGATATTAAAAACTCGCGATGGAAACGTGATTGCTTGGGATCATATTAAACAATTGCACGAGTTTCAACACAAAGAAGGTCTAAGAGCTGCAAATAAAGTAACCAAGAAACATATACAGTACGAAAATAATAGAATCAATGTGAAATTAGCAGTGCAAACTCTCAGCGGTAGTGTTCACAAATCATTCATTTTTTTAAATGAATTTACCTGATGCAAATGTTCGTTCACAGTTTCAAGACTGCTTTGAGACAGCTAATTTTTGTTTGCAATTTAATAATATAGGAGACGTACTAAATTGTAAAAACAGATTTTCCAAGCATGAATTTAATACTCCCTTAACCGAAGACAACTATTTTACTATGCAAATGCACGCTAAGAACTTTGAGGAATATATTACTTCATTGTGTAATGAAAATGGCACACCCATTTTGAATACGAATCGAAAAATAGGCTTTCTTGGCTTGATTATTTGTCTAAGAAACATTTTTCCTTTGTTCCAAAAGTTAAAGAGTCTGCACATGACATATTTGTTAACATACAAATTATCCCAAGACTACTTAGAGACGTTCTTAGCGCAATAAGGGCTCGTGGGGGATTTAATAATAATCCCAATGCTCTACAAATAAAAAGTGCTTACAGACGTTTGTTAATTCGTAATGAACTTCGTGAATTTGAAAACGGTAATTGTCTATTCGATGGAATCGAAATTCTGCACGTTACATCTCGACCCAAAAATATAATATGTTCCATTGGTAATGTTGAAAGTTTAAATGAAACTATTACGTTTGACCATCAATATGTGGCATCATTCTGGGATTTGACCCCATATATCGATAATATTGTTCAATATATTGCTGGATTCATATGTTATAAACTTTAACGAATAGTTACTTGTTGCGTATGCAAAAATCAGTTAATTGGAACTGAAATGCCAATGTTATCAAAACTGAAAAACCGAAGGCCTTATGTAGAACCATCAGAAGATGTATGTTCAATTTGTAGAACATCTAAGAAAGTTATAAGAGAATATTCAAATCAGTTGTACAAAGTCAATATCAAGCGCTTTTTAGTTCATAAAATTTTTCATCGAATAGGCGTACCATTTTCAAATCAAATAATGGATGATCATGTATGTATGCACAATACGCTAGATAACCACCGAACTCAGTTGTGCAAATATATTATAGAACTATACATTAACATAAGACTTTTTCATAAGGCCAAAGAAAAATCTGAAAAAGATAAATATGTCCGTACGAAATTTACGAAACTTGTTTTATTCCATAATCAGTAACATACACATCAGAAAATATAATTTACTTATATCAGTTATATCAGTAAAATACCAATTTATGTCATTGTTGTAATCATAATAAAGAAATACAAAATGCTGTTAAACTGTTGTTTTATTTTGCAATACATTGTTAATTTTATTTCTAAAACACAGTTTAGATTTTTTGAGTTTAAAATAGCTAGAATATCATAACATTTAAGAAAACTGTTACTACATTGTTCGACTACACATGAAGATCCCATTCCTTATAATAACTGCACAAGTAGCACTTCCGACCCATTTTTCATAAATGTCTTCAACAAGAATAAAATCGATCGACACGTGATCGACACGAACCGTAATCCGTATGCATAGTTAGATTAGACGGGCAATTTCCAACGCATGCGCAAACGGGCCGAGGTGCACTATCTCTGAGAGACAGAAGTATTGTCTGCACCGTAATGTTGTTGCCCGCTCATACTACGGTGCTAGCAATATAGTAGTATTATATACAGGATGTCCCAGACCTACCGTACCACCGGTTAATGGTAGATTTCTGAGGTGATTCTGAGACGAATGTTCCTCTTGCAAAATGTCGAGGGTGGCGTAGTTTCGGCGCTACGAAGGGTTGTAGTTATCCTATCCTTGTGTAGAATTTTCCCGCGTTCAGTGACGGTGGGTCGAAGGGGTCCCGCGCATCGCGCACACTTCAATTTGATCTTAATTTTTCGCGGCTGTTCAAATTGAAGTGTGCGCAATGCGCGGGACCCCTTCGACCCACCGTCACTGAACGCGGGAAAATTCTACACAAGGATAGGATAACTACAACCCTTCGTAGCGCCGAAACTACGCCACCCTCGACATTTTGCAAGAGGAACATTCGTCTCAGAATCATCTCAGGAATCTACCATTAACCGGTGGTACGGTAGGTCTGGGACACCCTGTATATGCGTGCGATCTGTTTTTTTGCTGCACCACAGCTAATTACAAACGGTCCTTTTCAGGACCACCAATATATTTGACGAAAGAATACTTTCATTTGCATAACTTTGATCAATAAAAGAATTTAAAACCAATATATCATTGTAAATGATTCAATTCATATTCTTTCCCGCCTTCTGATACACACATGTCGTTATCGACGGAATGATATTTCTTTCGCTGCTCATAATCATACGAGTCGATCAATTACCATCGTCGATAAATTCGGCGATCAGCCGCCATCTATCACCGCTGCGTTATACGCTAGAGTGCCGGGCAACATAGGACATGCTCCGCCATTTGCGAAACGATTTATTGCCGCTCAGTGTACAAAGCGCCAAATTTTTATATAAGCACATTATTGAAGTAGAAAATTGTAATTGCCAAACTTTTTTCCGTTTTGAACATAAAGTCTTGTTGTCCACAGTTCATTATTGTGTGTATTTTAATCGTAGAAAAGGATTTTTTATTCTGTGCAAACAATGAAAAGAATTCTTTAGAAAAAAAATCATTTATTCCGCTGGTAATACAGACGACTCCGGGACCCCCTTAAGGAGATCCTGAAGTGGCTAGTAAACTCCTTCGCGACGTCTGTATTACCGACGGAATGAAAGAGTTTTTTAAATAAATCTTTTCATTGATTGCGCAGAATGAAAAATCCTTTTGCCCGATGAAAGAAATCCTTTTCCACGATATCAAGAACCTAATCTTGTGCTCTGTTTTATCCTTTACCTCGACTTTTCACTGCATTTTTCACATTCATATATGCACGAAATTTTCCTGCACGCTAATCTTATTTACTAGGCTTTTAAATTCATTTCTAAAAGTTTCATAATATTCCTTGATCCTGTCCTGAATGTAAGCTGGTCTTAGTTTAGGCGTATAAACTGCAAAACAAAAATATTAAACAAGTATGTTAGCGCATCATTTTGAGGTTATGTCACAAGCCGATAACAAAACTGTAATTTTTTAACTTTTCCTCGTTTGTAAGATAAAATCGACCAGCTTACAGTTCATTACTGTGTGTACTTTAATAGTGGAGACGGAATTATTATTCTGTGCAACTAATAAAAAGATTAGTGTGCAGAAAAATCACCGATTCCGCCGGTAATATAGACGACTCCAGTATCCCCTTAAGCAACGTTGGTGGAACCTAGTGTCCCTATAATAAGAGTCTGGACACCACCTAAGTGATTTCTGATTGGTTCCGCCAATTTATATACAGTAGCTGGCAATAAATTAATATTTGGACACCGTAATACTTGAAAAATAATTAATCTATTTTAATATATAAAAACTGAGAAACTCAAAGCAACTGAGCAGTATCCATGCTATTTATAAAGCAACCGTGAATAAGCGTTTCTGGTATATTTGATTGAATATGGCGACTAGAGAGCCTCTAGGAGAGAGAGGCGACACGAGGTCACAGTATAAGGATACACAGTAGGGACAAGCACCCGTTTTCGAGTCAGCCGCGCAGATTTGCTTGCGCATCCCAAGCGGCCATGTTCTTGGGCGGCTTCCAATCCCGTTTAAAGTAAAGAACGCACATTATCTCCGTAACGTGATCACATATAGATAGAGAAACATAACCAAACATAAAAATTCGCATATTGTATTGTATTGTTTGTTTTGTGCTTTTGTTAAAAACAATGTCTAAGGGCGGATTCACACCTTGGCAGAATAGCAGAAAGCAGAAAAGCAGAAGCCAATCAGAATTCGCGCTGGTAGTCGACAGTTTCTGCTTTCTGCTTTTCTGTTATTCTGTTTATTCACATTGATCTTTCCTATAACGTGATTATAACCTGTTTCCTATAACCTGAGTTCCGTGAATTTTATTTTTAATGTTAAGAATAATTACATATTAAAATTTAAGTGTCTGGAAATATATTAAAACAATGGAAGAATATCATAATAATAAATATCGTAGGTTTTTCTTCACATTATATGCCTATTTATTATTGAAACGTCGAAGAATATTAAAAAGACGTACTGTTTGGGTACGAAGTATATTCAATGAAAAACAAAGAGACGAAGTTGGTGCACAAAGACTTATTAAAGAAATGCGTTTGACGCAACCTACTAAATTTGTGAACTATTTCTGAATGACACCAGAACAATTTGACTGTTTACTTGGTCTCATTGGACCATATATAACGAAGCAAGAAACTATACTTCGTACACCTATACCAGCAATAACAAGACTTGCTGTAACATTACGGTAAGAAAACTTATTAAAGATATATTAATTATTTATTAACCTATATATTACTTATAATATTTAATAAATTGCTATCTGCAGCTATCTTGCATGTGGGGATAGGATGGTATCACTTAGTTATCAGTTTCGAATAGGCCAAAGTACAGTATCGAATATAATATTAGAGACTACTACAGCAATTTGGAATATTTTACAACCAATTGTCCTTAAACAACCAAGAGAAAATGACTGGAAGAGAATAGCTAACGAATTTAACAATATGTGGAATTTTGTTAATTGTATTGGAGCGATAGACGGGAAACATATTGTTATTCAGGTAAATAAATATGTTTTTATATTTGTTGGTCACTCATATAAATAAATATAATATTTTAGGCACCTGCTCATTCTAGTTCTACATTTTATAATTATCAAGCAAGTTATAGTATAGTATTGTTGGCTATCTGTGATGCAAATTACTCTTTTACTCTTGTCGATATTGGAGCAGAAGGGCGCCAGAGCGATGGAGGAATATTTCAAAGAAGTGACATTGGCATTGCTTTTGAAAATAATCTATTAAATGTGCCTCCTCCTGAAAATATTTCAGAGAATTGTATTTTACCATTTGTTTTGGTGGGAGATGAAGCGTTCGCATTAAAAACATACATGATGCGGCCATTTCCTCACAAATCTCTGACTTATGAAAGAAGAATCTTTAATTATCGATTAAGTCGAGCACGGCGTATAATTGAAAGCGCATTTGGTATTTTAGCATCTCGATGGCGAATATTCCGTAAACCAATTATAGCATCTTTGAAGACTGTCGATAATATTATTAAGGCATCGATTTGTCTTCATAATTTTTTAATAAAGAATGAGTTAAGGAGACCCGTGAATGAACGACGATATATGTTTGATAGAATGGAATACAATGAACATGGAGCTGTGAGAAATATTGCTAACATCGATGTAAATGAACAACGTAATGCTGTAACAATAAGAAATAAATTTGTTAATTATTTCATGAATGAAGGAGCGGTATTTTGGCAATACGAAGCTGTTCAGAATAATAACATGTAACATAAACATGACTTTATTTAAAAAAACATGTACATGTTAAGAAAACATTGTTTTATTAATAAACTCATGTATGTAGGTAATGTATGTATCCATGTGCAAAACTGAATGTAAAAGAATAAGAGTATTTTGTATAACATTTTTATCTGTACTAAACGTTCTAAAATAAATATCATAATCTTAAAAAAAGGAACATATTTTTTCGTCTATTAAACTAATAAAATAAAATAAAATGTAATATTCAACAATTAAGTACATTTGTTATAGTTATAAACTAAACACATAATAAATTCTTTAATCACATAACGAAAACTAAAAATTCTTTTTTTAATATTAATAATATTGCTATATATTTCTTAATATTATTATAATAAAAACAATATATTTTTGAATCTTTTAAAACTTATCATGGAGTAACTGTATTATTTCCATTTCAGCTGATAATCTGCTTTTCAGATCTAGCTTCCGTAAAGTATCTGCAATGCTGCGACAAAATAGATCTATCGAGTCTGTTGCTGCAGGTGGTGTTGGTTCTTTTAATATTGCAAGTCCACGTAATAATTCATCTTCAATGGTGGAAGATCGTCGGACGTGTTCTAAAATAGAAAAAACAACATATAATTACAAATTATTATCATTAATATTAATTTAAAAGATTTTAAAATTTGGATTTTTAAAGCCTGTACTTGATGATTTGGTAAAATTATGACTTGCGGAACTTGTCAATGAGGAAGATGATGAAGACTGAGAAATCGTTTTGGATGGTGAAAAATCAGCTGTGTAGGTGATGTAAGCGGAGATTGAACCTGAGTAGTGCATGACGGAAGCAGATTGTCAACGTGAGAAGTTTTTATTTGTGAAGTATTATAATGTGATGATGAAGTAAGCGGCTGTGATTTTATATTAAAACATATTCGATACATGCCTAAAATAAATTATAAAATAGGAATTAGTGTCTCATTTAACATCAATTTTTTAACATCAATTCTAATGTTAATCAAAATATAACTTACTTTCGCTGTTCCATACTATCATCTAAAAATGATATTAATTTATAATATTTATAGTTTGGATGTTTTTTGGTTGCCGCAGATGATCCACTGCGTGGTTTTTTTTTCATATCACTTCGAATCCTCATATATCGATCACGTTGAATTTTCCAGCTTCTTTTTAATTCTTCGACTGGTATCTGGCCTATATAAAATTATAATAATAATAATAATTTTAATAGTCACACACAAGGTGAACAGGCTTTTTGTGATAGCTTTCATAGCTTGTCTGATAACATAATAAAATCTAAATGAAAATTTTCAAACATCATACTTTATTATTATTAGTCTTTTAGTCTATTTAAATAGTCTAAATTGGTTAGTTGACCACTAATAAAATGCTAGTGCACATTATTCATAAGTTTTATTCATACATGTTTATTGTATTTGTTATATGTACCTTCAAAAATTTCAAAAATCTCTTGCCACATTTGATTAACAATAACTCGACTCCTGCTTTGGATTGATGATTTGATATTGTACAATGCAGGACGTTTCTGAACTTCGCTAATAAGTAGTTCAGTAAAATCTTGAATAGTTCCACATACGTCAATATAGCTGGTATTCTCATCTTGCTCAGGTACTTCACTCATAAATTCTTTTTCACCTTCCATATTTTTCTGAGTATCATAAGTCTTTTCTGTCATCAGTATATATGTTTATACGTAATATACAGATATTTTAATAAATATTAATAAGTTTATTAAAAGAAAATAAATATTTGCACGAATTAATCGTTTTACTTACCTGGATATAAATATCTATCACATTGCATATCATCATTGCATTCTACGTAACTGTGAGTCGGAGAGAATATCTCCATTTCACTGTCGAAGTGTGAATTTTCCTCGCACATAATATCTACAAATTTTGAAATACATTAAAAAATAGTATAAAACTTATTATAGGAAGTTTATTTTAAAAATATAAAAATATTTAACCTAAAAATATAAAATATTTTAACTTAAAGTAATTACAAATTATGAATAACAATAGATGTTATATTCTTATGATCAAGTTATATATACAGGGTGTCCCGGGTTTTAACCGACAAACTGCGGGAGCATATTCTACTAGTGGAAATAAGAAAAAATTCTTATATCGAGTTTGCTTAGAAATGCTTTATTACAAAGTTATAAACCAATATTGAAAAGAAATATGAGATAAGTAACAACGGAACATAGTGTAGAATTTGGAAGGTCGAAGATGTTTATGTTATGTGTATTCACATGTATTCATGTTCACTATGTTGAAACGATTCAGTATGATTGTTACTTTCACAACAGTAGCTGTTAGATTTCAATCGTCGTGTGAACTAGCAATTACTATCAGAATACCAAAAGTGTTTTCAAATGAGGAATACACTGATATTCATTTCGTGTACGGATTCTGTGACGGAAATGCACGAGCTGCCGTACGAGAGTATCAACGTAGATTTCCTAACAGGAGAGTACCAGATAGTTCTGTGTTTAGTAATACCCATTTGCAATTACGTAATTTGGGTTCATTTCGACCTATGAATGAATATGATGATGTTCGTTCAGCTCTAAGACACCGACGACGCTCGGAAAGAATCTTAAATCTTCGCTAAAACAGCTGGATACAGTTAGACGGTTGTCCATCGCACTATGCTAGACAAGTTAGAAACTGGTTAGATGAACATTATACTCATAGGTGGATTGGTCGAGGAGGACCGGTTTTCTGGCCTCCAAGATCGCCCGATTTAACGCCTCTTGATTTTTATTTATGGGGAACTTTAAAAAATAAAGTTTACAGTACAGAAGTAATCTCGCTTGAAGATTTAAAGCAACGAATTACTAATTCAGTTACTGAGATGCAACAAAATTTTCAGGAATGTCGTACTGTAACAAATTCTGTACTACGTCGATGTCTAGCTTGTATCGATGTGCAAGGACAACATTTTGAAATGCGTCACTAAATCATTGCGTACATAATTTTTATTTTTGTGAAAAAATCCGTTGTTACTTATCTCATATTTCTTTTCAATATTGGTTTATAACTTTGTAATAAAGCATTTCTAAGCAAACTCGATATAAGAATTTTTTCTTATTTCCACTAGTAGAATATGCTCCCGCAGTTTGTCGGTTAAAACCCGGGACACCCTGTATAATAAGAAAGTTATATTTATGTTTTTTTCACATACCAATTTCTTTTACAGTAATGATACTTCGAAAAATGATAATTATCTGTTTTTAGGATCTCTTCAGTCCCCGAACTTTTGCGGAAAGATAGAAGCAGAAAGCAGAATGTACTGTCGACTACCAGCGCGAGTTCTGATTGGCTTCTGTTTTTCTGTTTTCTGCTATTCTGCCAAGGTGTGAATTCACCCTAAGAGAATACATCGAGTGTGTGCGGTGCAAAATTGTTTTCACAATGATTAATGATGATTAAGTGATAATATATCATTTTTTCGCTTTCCAAAAGAGAAAGAAAGGTATGCATTACTTATGTATTTATAAAATATGTAATTTTTTTAAAGAAAACACATGAAAAATATTTGCTGATAGCGGTGGTTTCTAATATTATTGATACGCTACTTGCCGCCCGAAGACATGGCGGATCGGCTGAAAAAGATCAAAGGTGCCGACGCTCTATGTCCCTACTGTATATCATTATACTGTGACGAGGTCATGTGACCAGCGTCATCGCGATTGACTGGCGGCAATATGGGCTAATTTGTTCGTTGCGACGCCATTACAGACAACATGTGACGCGGATTGCTGGTGTTTTTCAGACTGTGTAAAGGTGACTGTAAAATATGTGTGGTTAAATATATGAGGTAAATCTTACAAAAAACACAATAAATTACCTGACAAAGAAATCAGCGTCGCCAAATTAATGGATACTGTAATATTTATTATAGAAAACAAGAATAAATGTTTGAGACCCATTGTGTCAAAAACATGCACTGATCTATTCGGAGCATCGCTAGGAGTGGGTCAGTGATTGTTTTTGCTACCGCTTCGAAACGCAATGACAGAAATCTAAGATAACTCAGTAAATCTGTTGGCGAAAAGGTACTTTGTAGGAGCATATAAACTTTACGTACGGGCGTCGTGCATGTGACGAGAAATTTAAGTTAAAAGAGTTAATGTGTCAATAACTGTATCCCTATCAATAACTGTACCTCTTACCCTAATAATATTTTATATAAATTCTTCTTAGAATTGTGTATTTTTGCGTATTTTTGTATTTGTGTATTTTTTACACGAATACACATATCTAAATAGATGTGAACACATCTCTATGCGCGTATTGTTATTAACATATGTAATTTTCGCCGCTTTTCAGCAGTTTGTTAATGTGTTGGCACATTCGCACCGATTCGATTAACTACTTATCGACAGTAAAGTGGATGTACACCGTGCGAAAGTGGATGTGGCTTCGTAGTTCTCTAGATCCACAGAAAGTGGACACAGTTTAACTATAACCAGTTACGACAGTCAGCGAAATTCTTCGTATAGTATTTCTTGACGCATGCGTCAACTGTACTATCCAGAATATGGCGGTGTCAAGAAGTATACTGCATGTTTGTAGGTTATATTGTGATATTATTAATTTCTCATTACGTTAATCATTACATAAGTGATGCTGAAATATTTTTAGTGAAGATCATTGTTAGTGTTTTTTTGTGTTTAGTGTATCACCTATTTAAAAATAATAATGGGTAAAGGTGGATTTTCTTGTGTCATGTGTAAGAACATATCTGGACGAAATCCAGGAATAAAGTTTTTCGTTTTCCAAAAGATCCAGAAATGTAAGTAAAATATTTCTGTAAATAAAGATGTGAATAGATGTAATAGTAAATATAATGATATTACAATTGCTTTTATTGCTTTTTTACAAAAGGTCAAAATTATGGATCAAAGTTTGCAATCGAACGATTAATAGAACCGCTGACGAACTTTACAAAAATTATCGCATTTGTAGTGTTCATTTCAATGAAAACATGTATCTCAATGATATAAGAAGTAGACTCTTGTCTCGAGCTATACCCAATGCAATCACTCCAAATGTTATGGCAAATAATGACACTTGCATTATTCCACAAAGTAATATACAATAAATATATATACAGGGTGATTCAGAACAAACGTCAGTCCTTAAAATGACGTATTCCTGAGGTAATTCTAAGACAATTTTTCCTGTAGCAAAATTTTGTCCGAAGCTTAGTTTTCAAGTTATAAGCGAAAATAGTTAGCAAATTACGGGCCGAGTACGGACGATACGCAGGGGCGGCGCAACTCACCGTCGACGCGGGCCCGATTACGCGATCAGCTGCTATCACGCAGTGGTACGCGCGCGCGCGCGCACACACACACACGCTCACACATTCTTACCTTATAAGATATTCGATGTCTTCATACTGTTGTAAAAGGCGAAGAATAAGTAAATGGCCCCACGATCGCGGATAACAATAAAATCACAAATTTACATGTAACACACTGAGTAATGAGTCACAAGTCTTTTTCTTTAATACATTGTATCACGTATTTACTCACGCACTCGATTAATTTATAAACGAATCTATCGGCTTATTATTCACTACCGATATTATTCACTACCGATTAATTATTCGGCAACTGAGAATTACTCGACGAAAAAAACACATTAGGCACAATCACAGTAATCACTATCGAGGCAATTACGAACGAATCTGTTGTTTCATCACTATTCACAGTCCACCTCCGATCACTACCGATTCAATCACCACCGATTAATTAATTATTAAAGTTACTTGAAGGAAAGAAACGCGTTACATACACCGCGCAGTTACACGATGCGGAGACTGCTCGACGCGCGCGGCAACAGTCAATAAGGTTACGGTGGGTTATGTTTAAGGCGCGCTCGGCAGCGCACTCTCCCGTTTTGTGTTTGAGTGAGTGAGTGAGAGAGAGAGAGAGGCGGTGTATTCATTCCCAAAATTCTGACCGCATGAGAAAAATTCTTTTCTAAAGAATAGGGGCCGTTTTTCAAAGCAATCATTTCAATAACGTAACGATATGATTTTATGATTTTGATATTGATATTAATAAACACATTATGTTGATAATTATTTTCAAATAACAAAGAAGAATGAAGGTGTATTTTATGCATAATGCATCATTTCTTCTTGTTGTTCACTGAATATTAAACAAGGATAAATAATGCATTATGCGTGAAATGAAAATGCACTTTAAGAGTATAAGATTGATTATAAATATTGCGAGAACCGAAGCGTTTTGATCCCTCTCTTGGATTTTTTTATGTTTCTGCAACTGCAAAAGATGTTCCACGTTCAAATGCTTTGTTCGCTCTCAAAAGAGCGGATTTTTTTGGCTCGCTCTGAAAAGAGCGGATTGGACTCGAAAACTTTCATAGCAAGTGCTCGAAATGACCACCATCCATCCTGACGCAAGCTCTCATGCGTTTTGACAAATTTCTTGTGACGTCCTGCATTACATCTTCTTCGATGTCCCAAATGGCATGTCGGAGTCTTGTTTCCATATCGTCGACATCTTCCGGAAGCGTTTTATAAATTACTTCCTTGCAATAGCCCCACAAGAAAAAATCGAGAGGGTTGAGATCCGGAGATCTTGCGGGCCAAGGTATCGGGCCATACCGACCCATCCAGCGTCCAGGAAACTGGTCATTTAAAAAAGTTGTTACAACTCTAGCGTTGTGTGGCTCGGCACCGTCTTGTTGAAAAATAATTTTGTTTCTTTCCACCAACGGTACATCTTCTAAGAAATCTGGAAAGTTATCTCTTAGAAGCTCGACGTACGTTTGACCAGTTAACGTTTGTTGCGGAAGAACAATTGGACCAAGTATTTGTGTTCCCATTATTCCAGCCCACACATTTATCTTCCAAAGAGTTTGAAAGTTTCTAAGTCGTGTGACTCTGGGATTTTCGTCGCTCCAATAATGCATGTTGTGGGAATTATAAATTCCTTCCCGTGTGAATAGCGATTCATCGCTGAATATGATACGAGAAGGAAATCTGGGATCTCGATCTACTTCCGTTAGAAAATTTTCGCAGAACGTTTTTCTTCTTTGGTAATCTTCTGGTCGCAAATGTTGCACGCGTGTGTAGTGAAATGCGTGCAACTTTTCTTCCTTCAATATCCTCTGCACAGTTGCATAGGATAAATCTTGTGTCGAGCAACAACCCGAATGCTCTTTTCAGGATTATCCTCGAAAAAATGTATTACGTTCGCCACATTTCGTACATTTCTTGCCTCCCGATTTCTTCCAGTGTCGTGTTTGTTAGCAAGGACACTGCCGGTCTCGTGTAATCTTTGTGCCGCTCGACGTATGACGCGAGCCGATGGATGTCTTGCTCGGTTCGGATACAATTCGGTGTACCGTCTTGCAGCTACGTGGTACTGCCCATGACACTCGCCAAGTGCCATTAACATGTCATAATATTCTTCGTTGGTGTATGCCATTCTTCTAACGCTTCTTAACGCCTCTAATGATAATCGAAGGATTATTGATTGCAGTATTGATCGCTTCATTCTATTTATACGATCTTCGCGGGGGGTCGATGCCCCTTCCGCGACCCCCCTGACCAATCGCGGGTGTCCGCGAGTCGCGAGTCACGGAGACCCTGAGTCGCGGACACCCGCGATTGGTCAGGGGGGTCGCGGAAGGGGCATCGACCCCCCGCGAAGATCGTATAAATAGAATGAAGCGATCAATACTGCAATCAATAATCCTTCGATTATCATTAGAGGCGTTAAGAAGCGTTAGAAGAATGGCATACACCAACGAAGAATATTATGACATGTTAATGGCACTTGGCGAGTGTCATGGGCAGTACCACGTAGCTGCAAGACGGTACACCGAATTGTATCCGAACCGAGCAAGACATCCATCGGCTCGCGTCATACGTCGAGCGGCACAAAGATTACACGAGACCGGCAGTGTCCTTGCTAACAAACACGACACTGGAAGAAATCGGGAGGCAAGAAATGTACGAAATGTGGCGAACGTAATACATTTTTTCGAGGATAATCCTGAAAAGAGCATTCGGGTTGTTGCTCGACACAAGATTTATCCTATGCAACTGTGCAGAGGATATTGAAGGAAGAAAAGTTGCACGCATTTCACTACACACGCGTGCAACATTTGCGACCAGAAGATTACCAAAGAAGAAAAACGTTCTGCGAAAATTTTCTAACGGAAGTAGATCGAGATCCCAGATTTCCTTCTCGTATCATATTCAGCGATGAATCGCTATTCACACGGGAAGGAATTTATAATTCCCACAACATGCATTATTGGAGCGACGAAAATCCCAGAGTCACACGACTTAGAAACTTTCAAACTCTTTGGAAGATAAATGTGTGGGCTGGAATAATGGGAACACAAATACTTGGTCCAATTGTTCTTCCGCAACAAACGTTAACTGGTCAAACGTACGTCGAGCTTCTAAGAGATAACTTTCCAGATTTCTTAGAAGATGTACCGTTGGTGGAAAGAAACAAAATTATTTTTCAACAAGACGGTGCCGAGCCACACAACGCTAGAGTTGTAACAACTTTTTTAAATGACCAGTTTCCTGGACGCTGGATGGGTCGGTATGGCCCGATACCTTGGCCCGCAAGATCTCCGGATCTCAACCCTCTCGATTTTTTCTTGTGGGGCTATTGCAAGGAAGTAATTTATAAAACGCTTCCGGAAGATGTCGACGATATGGAAACAAGACTCCGACATGCCATTTGGGACATCGAAGAAGATGTAATGCAGGACGTCACAAGAAATTTGTCAAAACGCATGAGAGCTTGCGTCAGGATGGATGGTGGTCATTTCGAGCACTTGCTATGAAAGTTTTCGAGTCCAATCCGCTCTTTTCAGAGCGAGCCAAAAAAATCCGCTCTTTTGAGAGCGAACAAAGCATTTGAACGTGGAACATCTTTTGCAGTTGCAGAAACATAAAAAAATCCAAGAGAGGGATCAAAACGCTTCGGTTCTCGCAATATTTATAATCAATCTTATACTCTTAAAGTGCATTTTCATTTCACGCATAATGCATTATTTATCCTTGTTTAATATTCAGTGAACAACAAGAAGAAATGATGCATTATGCATAAAATACACCTTCATTCTTCTTTGTTATTTGAAAATAATTATCAACATAATGTGTTTATTAATATCAATATCAAAATCATAAAATCATATCGTTACGTTATTGAAATGATTGCTTTGAAAAACGGCCCCTATTCTTTAGAAAAGAATTTTTCTCATGCGGTCAGAATTTTGGGAATGAATACACCGCCTCTCTCTCTCTCTCACTCACTCACTCAAACACAAAACGGGAGAG
This sequence comes from Ooceraea biroi, assembly GCF_003672135.1. NCBI lineage: Eukaryota > Metazoa > Arthropoda > Insecta > Hymenoptera > Formicidae > Ooceraea > Ooceraea biroi. The sequence goes on from NC_039508.1 coordinate 7,397,816, forward strand.
TGCGCTGCCGAGCGCGCCTTAAACATAACCCACCGTAACCTTATTGACTGTTGCCGCGCGCGTCGAGCAGTCTCCGCATCGTGTAACTGCGCGGTGTATGTAACGCGTTTCTTTCCTTCAAGTAACTTTAATAATTAATTAATCGGTGGTGATTGAATCGGTAGTGATCGGAGGTGGACTGTGAATAGTGATGAAACAACAGATTCGTTCGTAATTGCCTCGATAGTGATTACTGTGATTGTGCCTAATGTGTTTTTTTCGTCGAGTAATTCTCAGTTGCCGAATAATTAATCGGTAGTGAATAATAAGCCGATAGATTCGTTTATAAATTAATCGAGTGCGTGAGTAAATACGTGATACAATGTATTAAAGAAAAAGACTTGTGACTCATTACTCAGTGTGTTACATGTAAATTTGTGATTTTATTGTTATCCGCGATCGTGGGGCCATTTACTTATTCTTCGCCTTTTACAACAGTATGAAGACATCGAATATCTTATAAGGTAAGAGTGTGTGAGCGTGTGTGTGTGTGCGCGCGCGCGCGCGTACCACTGCGTGATAGCAGCTGATCGCGTAATCGGGCCCGCGTCGACGGTGAGTTGCGCCGCCCCTGCGTATCGTCCGTACTCGGCCCGTAATTTGCTAACTATTTTCGCTTATAACTTGAAAACTAAGCTTCGGACAAAATTTTGCTACAGGAAAAATTGTCTTAGAATTACCTCAGGAATACGTCATTTTCTAGATAAAATAATTTAATTTTGTGACCTATACATTATAAGTAGCGGTTAACAATGCAAGTGCCAATTTGTAGTATTAAATATATTGGGTTGGCCAAAAAGTAATTGCGTTTTTTTTTATATAAATAAAAGGCGAATTTTTCATGGGAAACAAAAACTTTATTAAATAATATATTGTCCATTTTGTTTGATTATCTTTTGCCATTTTTCAGGCAACTTCATGATTCCGCGCTCAGAAAAGTTCTTATCTTTTTCAGCAAAAAACAATTCCAAGAACGATTTGATATCCTCATCAGCAGTAAAGGTTTTACCATTCAAGGCGTTTTGCAAAGAACGAAACAAATGGTAATCTGATGGTGCCAGGTCTGGCGAATATGGTGGATGTGGTAACACATCCCATCTAAGCTGCAACAATTTTTGACGTGTGACCAAACTTGTACGTGGTTTAGCGTTATCATGGTGAAACACAACACCTTTGCGATTCACCAATTCTGGACGTTTCTGTTTGATGGCATCATTTAATTTATCCAGTTGACGACAGTATACGTCTGAATTAATGGTTTGATTCCTTGCAAGCAGCTCAAAATACACAATACCTTTAAAGTCCCACCAGACTGACAGCATAATCTTTCTTTGGTGAATATTTGCTTTTGAAGTGCTTTGAGCAGGTTCATCACGCTTTCTCCACGATCTTTTTCGTTTGACGTTGTTGTAGACGATCGATTTTTCGTCGCCTGTTATCATACTTTTCAAAAATCGATCATTTTCCTCACGTTTCAAAAGAGAATCGCAGATGTCAATACGCTTAGTGAGATGAATTTCTTTGAGCTCATGTGGTACCCAAATATCGAGCTTACTAATGTATCCAAGTCGTTTTAAATGGTTTTCAACACTCGATTTCGATATGTTAAGATTCTCAGCAATCTCTCGTGTCGTTAAACGCCGATTGGAATCGATCAGTGCCTTTATTTTGTCATTATCAATTTCGATTGGCCTTCCTGAGCGTGGTGCATCTTTCACATTAAAATCTCCAGATCGAAATTTAGTAAACCAATTTTGATACTGCCGCAGTTTTAAAACATCTTCGCCATATATATCACATAACTTTTTATGAGCTTGCACAGCGTTTTTCCCTTTTCGGAAGTAATAAAACAAAATATGACAAAAATGTTCTTTTTGATTTTCCATTTTGAAATCGACGGCAAACAAACAATTGTTAACAAAATCGTGTACTTTCTTTTTCTAAAACAGGCTCGAACTGTGAGTTGTTAACCTACATAATGAATTTGCGGTTTAGAATAAAGTTAGTTACATTTCAAGACATGTATGTCCATCTATTGGAAAAAAACGCAATTACTTTTTGGCCAACCCAATATATTAAAATATAAAATTAATATTGTTTTTATACATTGATCTGATGTTAAGATTATATTTCCTTCCCCTCCTTTCCAAAATAACAATAACAATTGCTTTATCATCGAGTACCATCAAGAGGAAATATTGTTACGTATCCGGTCAGCCTCGGCTCCACACACGCTTCACTACTCCCTCTCTTTCACTCGCGCGCTCGCGGAAATAACACTCGCGTTATTAGAAAAGAACAGGACTTTATTCTACGGATAAGCGATGTATTTATAAAGCAATCAGAGCAGCTCGCGACACGTCCAGCTGGGATAGCAGCTGAGCTTCAACTCGATCTTCTCCCTTGTTTATTATCCGTCGCTCGGAGACTTCGTCGCTCGGAGATCGGCGTCTTCTCACGCAGCTGACTGTCAGCTGAGGCGATCGACTCCGTTACACCGGGTGACCAGCCCGGACGTAACAATATCATGGCAGGAAAACAATCAAGCAGCCTCAGATCAAGTGGACAATTTCATCAAGGCCAACGTTCTCGTCATTTGTAGATATTACAATACTTCTATGTCTACTTTAGTTTTGTAAAGTACATTATTCATTTTTCGATTTAACAATAATTGTTCACCTATCAATTATATTGTTCATTTCTTACAATTGTATATTTCATTGTTAACATTGAAAATATATGTTTAGTACTTTATCCGTCACAACTGTTAACTAATCATATATTGAAAGTTTGAAATAGAAATGTTTTACAACCCAAAATGTGTTGATTTATATTATATTTGTTAACCTCATTTATTAGTTACTTTTTCTAAACGTTTTCCGTGACTTCTTTTATATATTACTATACCTAGGTACCTATTTTATTATGTATTATCAACTTTGTCAATTAAAAATCTATATAGTTAGAAACTTTTGAACTATGTCTTCCGTAACTCATTTCAATACTTTGAATTTGGCGGTTTCCTACTATCGAAAACATGACGAATGGTCAGGTGACTGGGTAACACAAAGATCAAAGGTTCTGACGTTACTGTCGTAACTAGTTATAGTTAAACTGTGCCGTGGTGTGGATAGTTTATCGCATTACACAATCGGATCTCTCCGTGACATATTATTAATTAATCTTGAAAGTATTTGCCTCTACGATTTGACATACATGAATAAAACTACAAATATATATACTATTTTCAGAGTTCCATTTTTCGTGCAAATTATAAACTAAAATTACAAATTAAAATCAAAAAATGATAAACTATCAACACTTTAAATTTCTTCTCCATACCAAAATTTCAATTCATGAAGTTCAGAGCACCCCATTCAATCAGAGGCGAAGAGGAATCACGTGACCCAGTTTGCCACTCTTTCTCTTCGGCCCAATCCCACCAACGTCGGTTAATTTTAACCGTAGTTTAACTCATTCTTCGTCTCTTTCTAAGGCAGGTAGTTAAGAAGAGACGAAGAGTGAGTTAAACTACGGTTAAAATTAACCGACGTTGGTAGGATTGGGCCTTCCAGAGGCTCTCTAATCAAAAGGCTTCTTCCTTAACGAAGTAAATCAACGGCAACGAGCCAAAGCTGGGTGTCCAGTTCTTCTTATTTATTTAAATCCAAATTCAAATCATACAAACGTTTCGGTCACAACGTTGGACCATCTTCAATGTAATATCTTCCTGTTTCAAGTTAAAGAACGAAAGAGTAAATATCTTGTTCAGCAAATCATTACAGATCATCACAAATCGGAGATAGACAATAGACTTCAGTTTACAATAGAATACAGCGTGAATAACAGTATCAGCTTTCTTGACATCTCTATACTCTCTAACCATGGGATCATCAGTCTGGATTGGTATCACAAACCGACATTCTCTGGGAGATACCTCAATTTCTGTTCTCACCATCTTATTTCTCAAAAACGCGGGGTGATTTTCGGTTTGACTGGTAAGGTTTTGCAGATTTCTGGCCCTCAGTTCCATAAAATTAAGAATTTTGAATTTATTATAAATATTCTATTAAACAACTCTTATCCTTTGAAATTCATTTTTTCTAGTATACAGGGTGTCCGGTAACTCACGACTCAACGCTTGTGAGTGGATAAAGAGGACTGAACTGAGTGGAAAAGTCCTATACCATTTTGCAATTTTCACAATAGTTAATAAGTTATTAATTATTAAAAATCGCTATATTAGTCCGGCCTACCGCCGAATGCAAGTGCGCGGCAAGATGCGACCGCCTAGCGATTAAAGTTTCTAGGCGCGAGAAGTTGTTTATTACAAATGGCATGCCTAATCATTGCCACTGCGATCGCTAGGCACTCGATCGCTAGGCGGTCGCATCTTGCCGCGCGCTTGTATTCGGCGGTAGGCCGGACTAATATAGCGATTTTTAATAATTAATAACTCATTAACTATTGTGAAAATTGCAAAATGGTATAGGACTTTTCCACTCAGTTCAGTCCGCTTTATCCACTCACGAGCGTTGAGTCGTGAGTTACCGGACACCTTGTATACAACAGAATAAAAACTATTGCTATGGTACCAACCATGAACGCGACGATAGTAAATAATAGTTTGCCATACCATATATTAAAAATATTTCAGAAACTTTCACTAATAAACTCAAAAAATGTAATTTCTGCACGGCCTTTCAGCCAAAAATTCACTAAGAAACCTAATACGTACGAAAAAGGATGCTTTAGATCTGATGTCTCATTGTAACGTAGTATACAGAATTTCATGTAATGATTGCGATGCGTCATATGTTGGCCAGACCAAACGTCAACTCCATACTAGGATTAATGAGCATAGAAAAAACATCTTAAAAAAGACTGGCTCTCCCTCGGTCATCTCCGCTCACAGATTGAATTCTTATTATGATTTTAAATGGAATGACGTGGAAATCCTAGATGAAGAATGTATATATAAAAAAAGGAATTATATCCGAAATGGTTAATATCAAAAGACAATCAAACCCCCTTAATTTGCAAAGTGATACTTTATCATTGCCGGATGTTTATTCTCCTATCCTGAACTTGTTCCCTTCCAAATAACCTTGTTTACTATTCCCTGCTTGTCTGTTGCGGCACCGTTATTTGCGAGCGTTCGATTCTGTCCAGTCACTCTTGATACATCGGATGAGTAAGACGGTTTCCCATAATGGTGTTTTACCAAATGATTTTATTTCTTTAATATATAGATGTAATGAATACAACGAATCTGGTTTCGCGCTTCTGTATTGTCGTGAGGAAATGTGCCAGTTCGATACGTCCTTTTGATGAATCCGCCTTTTCTTCCACGATCTCTGATCAGGGAAGTGATGGGTCCCGCGTTGCTGAGGAAGGGCTGGATCTATATAGCTTTATAAATTGTACGAGCGGAAGTCTGGCGGACTTTAACACCTCGCCCGTTGAAGGGGTCATAGGCAGCAGGAGCGTATCCGTCACCTCACCTGTTACGAGGTTACCGGCTCGCGTCTGTGGAGGAGTGTTAGATCACCTAGATAGAAAGCGGGATAGAGATGAAACTCTTTCACCTACTCCGGACAAAGGAGGTAGGCAGGATCTTTGTCACCACTGGATGGAAAAGATGGCGAACGTTCGTCCCCAGTCGGAGGAAGCCGCCGGACTACAAACGTCCCGATACTTGTATCGGTCGCACACTGCCGTCTCCAATGAGAGGAAGCTGCTAACTTCGCGGTTCACAAGAGAGGTTTGCTCGTGAAGAGAATGTAAAGAAGTGCAAAAGAGAGAAACCTTTTGAGAGCCCGCGATAGAACCAAAAACCGAGCACGAGAACAATAGAACTCCCTTAAAACAAAACTATCCACGAACGGGGATCCCCAGATAACAACCAACCAAAAAAAAAGTAGTAGACTAGAGTGGAAAACCAACGTAGGCTAGCGCTCGTGGCGCCGCCCGCCCTTGCGTACGCGTCCTTTATCAGCACTCTCCTTCTCTAGTTCGTTTCTGACGGGTCGCGGTCGGTAAAACTTACTGTTTCCTCAACAATAGATAATTTTAAATCGCCAGTAAGTTACTGAAATTGCTAATGTTTGATGTTATTATTTTTATTCGATCAATTCTGGCACAATGTCGATGTTCGGACATTTTCAAATTAAATGAAGCTATGATACATAGCTTCATAATTATAAAAATTTGAAAATGTCCGAATATCGACATTGTGCCAGGATTGATCGAATAAAAATAATAACATCAAACATTAGCAATTTATTTCTTTAATACGACTTCTTTTAATTATGTGAGTTTTATACATTTATATTTATTTTAATTTATCCGACTTGTTTTAATCCGACTTCTTTAATTATGTGAGCTTTATACATCTATTTATTTATACACTTTACACTATTTATTTATTTATATGTTATTTATATTATCTGTTTGTCACCTTTATACACTTATATTTATTTTTACATTTTTACTCATATGTTATTTATATATTATCTGTTTGTTAGGTGACTGGACTAGGTTTGCTACGTTGTTTGATTACGATATGACTATTATATTGACTCCGATGAAGACTTTTAATTATTGACTTGATAATGTAATTGCGGACTTTTTAATGTGAGTACTTGATTTGATTTTGATCTCGACATTATCTCCGATTTGTGATGATCTGTAATGATTTGCTGAACAAGATATTTACTCTTTCGTTCTTTAACTTAAAACAGGAAGATATTACACTGAAGATGGTCCAACGTTGTGACCGAAACGTTTGTATGATTTGAATTTGGATTTAAATAAATAAGAAGCACTGGACACCCAGCTTTGGCTCGTTGCAGTTGATTTACTTCGTAATTGGAAGATATCGAGCCTGTTACACTTCAAGTTCTTCCATAACATTTTACTTAACCTGATAGAAACAATAATACTCGAAATTATTATTCACTTTATATTTTTGTTTACTGTTGGCAAGATCAACGAATACTGGGATAATAATAGTTATACAGTATATCTGGGACATTGTGTGCGTGTGTGTGTGTGATAATAATACGTGTGATAAATGACAAATAAATTTACGTTGTGTTGTAATATGGCATTTATTAAATTATTTTTCAACAATTTTAGAGACTTAATAAAGATAGTTTGCTTTCACATAAAGTGGAAGCTACTTGACCATTTGACGAAATAGACTTGTTTCTCTTTCGTCGTGCCATCATAGTTCTACTTCATCTATAATTTAACATTGTGACACTTTATGCTTTCGTAGCAAGGGCTTCCAGATCCTTGATGCATTGCTGAAGAGTTGCCTTTTCTTGGTCAGGAGTAATAGCTTTCAATACTCCATTTACGATCCATTGAACCATATGTTTTTGCGCGATTTGGCGTTCCAGATTTTGTATTTGCACTTGATAATCAAGACGTTTTTTTACCTGTGTAAATTCAAAAATCAAGTAAAGATAAACTCTATAAATTATATACATTTTATTTTTATGAAGAATTTTGTTAAAAAAAAGCATATACACTGTTATACTATATTAAAAAAGACTATAATAATTTCATTTAATAAACTTTATAATTTCAATAAAAGTATAATTATTTTTTTTTTTCAGCGAAATTATATACCATAAAAAATTACGCCATAAAAAATTTAAGAAAGATTATAAATCTCTTCGAGTTATATTTAATCTTATTGTTTCTGAATTTATATTTAATTTGTTAATACTTAATTTTCTAATTTTTAGAAATAGCAAAAAGAGAGGCGTGTGTGTGTTTGTGTTTGTGCGCGTGCGTGCGTGTGTGTGTGCGTGTGAAATAGTGAATAGATTAAATATTCATAGGACACAATACATAAAAGGATGATTTGTTTCTGATTGCTTTCTGTGCATATTAACCCCTTGCCGTACGAATAAATTTGACATCACGCGAGCCTAAGTAAACGTGAGCAAAGTCGCTCCCCCACTAGGATAAATAGACGTCTCGCGGTTTCCGGGCCGTGCGTTCGATTATCTTCCACACGTTTAATACCGGGCATGTGGAAGTCAATAGTACTTTAATAAAAAACTTTTATTAATTTAAATTGTACTTTTTATATATATTTTATATATTTGTACATAATCACTATATAAATTATTAATTCGCCAGTAGAATCATTAAAATTGCTAATATTTTAGTGATTAATCGATCAATTCTGACCATAATCTCGATGTTATGAGATGTTAAAACTTATCTAACTTATCTATAGTGATTCTCTATACACCTTTGATCAAAATAAAGTGTTTACTACTTCGCTACGATGATTGTCACCACATGTCCCAGTGGTTGATTTGGTTAAGACGCCCACACGGTATAAGGGAAGTACCAGGTTCGAACCCTGGCTGGGGTGACATTTTTCGCAGCGAATATTATTCATTCATATTGATTCATATTATTGCATTCTAATTAGAATAATAGCTGTGTTTTAAGACCAACAAAATCCCGTTGGCGCACAGTTGCTTCGGTTAGATAAATTTTACCATCTCACAACATCGAGATTATTGCCAGAATTGATCGATTAATCACTAAAATTAGCAATTTGTACATAATCTTTATAATATATTGAAAATAATAATATAAGAGAAAAGTGAAGCTTTTGAGAGTTTGTAGATGTTTTGCCTACAAATAAATAATACATTGAAAAAAATTTAATTATATATCAAGATGATCACATTAGATGGCGAATCAAAAATATACTCACAGCTCAAAAAATTAGTAGTTGTATTTCTTTTTTATGAATATATATTTTTCCATAATCTTTGTAATATATTGAAATAAATATGAACATCACGAATCTTGTGTTTGTGTTTGACTTGTAATCCTTACGACGAGTCTGACTCGTTATACAAAATCCGAGCCAAAAATGAAAATTACGAGTCAGACTCGTGTAGAGATTACGCAAAATATAAACACAAGACTCGTGATTTTCATATTTGACCCGTAATTGTTACCACGAGTCTGACTCGTGATTTTTATTTTGGGCCCGGATTCCATATAACAAGTCAGACTCGTCATTATACGGCAAGGCCGTTAATCAGAAATCGATCAGAAATAGATTCATATTGTGCACTTTACGCATCTGTCATTATTTGAGTAACGAATATAAAAACCTGCATACCTCTTGATAGACTTGCATTATGCGTTCCCTGTAAGTTGCTTCCAGTTGCATCTTAATATTCTCTTTCTTAATATCCATTATCATTTTCTGTCCCTCTATGCGCCATTGTTCCTTTTTCTCATGAGCGATTAGATTTTCGTGCTCAGCTATTTCACTGTTTCTAGACTCTTCGAGAGAATCACTGTATTTATCTACTTCTTTGTCCAAGAATTGAGCTACTTTTGGACCAAACATCTTTATAGCTGTTACACACAATATTAGCATAGAGAGTCCATTGTAAAATTCATGTTCCATGACATAAAGTTCTTTGGAAGCTAAATAAGTACCCACACTTATAGCAAATACATATGGTCCTAAAACAGAAATTTGAAACAATTAAAGTTATAGAAATAGAAAAAATTTAAAATAGAAAAAAAGCGAAAGCAAGATAAAAAACATAAGAAGGTAAACAAAGTATAACGCAATATTCAAATCAACGACCAATACGAAACATAAAGACATAAAGGCCAATGCAAAAAGAGAAACTTTTTTTTAAGATACTAAGAGCTTATAATGTTTATTTCTGCTTTTACAAAAATTGAACTTTCAGTTTTCTACATATTGAACGTATTAAATATGATTTTCTCGTATTAATGTAAACGTATTAAATATATGATACAAAATTATGTTTTCGAGAAATTGTATTTTTGAGATCAAAGTTAAATCTTTTTTTCTCTTGTTAAACTGAAAGATAAATTATATCACTGTTTCCGCAAAATTGCAAAATATTTGCTTCAACGATAAACACAGAGAATACAAAATAATAATATTAATGAAACAAAAGTTAAACTTAACATTTCCTATATTCAACAGAATTTATTTTCAATGAAATTCGTTTTTAACAGAAGAAATGTGCTCATTAATCATACTTTAATAGGCTATTTATCTTTATACTGTTATCTTTATTGATTACTCTATGGTATTGCACAAAATCATTATTGGAATCTATAAAAAATAATATTTAAATAAAATAAATAATACTTTTTATAGATTCAAATAATTTTTAACGATTTTGTGAAAAATAAAATTTCTCGAAAACAAAATTTTGTATCATATATTTAATACATTTATATTAATAGGAGAAAATCATACTTAACACTAGATTTACCAAGAGAGTCAAAATGACTTGTTTCACATTTTGTTATAATGATGAGTCATTTTTATACCTTATTTTCCATTTTAAGTACAACAAAAAATACAAATATGCATTTTAATTAACTTGTTTTTTTCAAAACCTAGTCATTCTATCCCTCCCGTAGAAATAGGTATATGTAAATCGTCCGTAGTTCTAGTGTTAATATGTTCAATACATATAATCAAATATAAGATACTTTATAAGCATAGAATATTGCCAACCTGATGCACCAGTTTTTGAATAGAAAGCTTGGAACCATTCCTCAGGTATAAATCCATGTCTCACTGGAGATGGATCGATCAAACGTTTCGGACGACTGAACTCAGTCACTGCTGTCGATGAACTTTGCGCAACATGCTGTGATAAAGCTGCAGGTAGCAGTTGAGCTACAGAAAACAGCGTTATCATATAAGATCATATAATTCTTCTAAATTTAGAATATGTTTTTAAAGTGTCGAAAATATGTGGAAGAAAGTTATACCAAACAGTAGATTAAGAGAGATACTTATTTGATACTAGAGATGCATTATTATATATTTCACAGTTAAGTTAGATATATATATATATATATATATATATGACATTGTTTTATTAACGAGTATATGCAAAGAAAAATAAATTTGTATGAAATGCAAGAAGTGTCAAACTTCTTGCATTCCATAAAAGAACAATCAAATAGAATAAACATTAATGTTCTAATAGAAAAAATATGACTGGACTATTGTTTGTAATTACACCATATGTCACACTTCTCACATCTAAAATAAAACATGTATTTACTAAAACATTAAGAAAGAACAACGAAAAGAAATAAAAAGTAGGAAAGAAACTGTACACAAAATACAGCTGTAAAGAAACGATCGATTGTAGCACATAACCAACATTACACACACGAATAAAGTTCGAAGACATTTTATATACGTAAAATTGTACATTACATAAATTACGTAATCGTATATACATAATGCTGAAGTAAAGCTTATGAAATATATGAACAACTTCGAAAAAATAAGAATATAAGAACGTATCTAAAAGTCATTACATAATAGCAAAAAATTTCATGATTAATAAAACTGCTCTGAAAGCTAATAAAATTTATTTCCCTTACATAAAATCTGATAAAAATATATCTAATAAAAATAAAGTATAGTGATAGATATTTACTATTACGGAGAGCTAATCTGGAGAGCATTTTAGATCGAAAGCTTATAATATGCTGTCACTTGCTACACCAAACACCATGCCCAAAAAGATAATATGGCGGACCAAGTCTGCCATAGACATAGTAAGTCTACGAAGTCTGCCAATCTTCCTCAGCGCATTGAAGCAATATGGCGTTTAGCGCGCCACATTTGAATGGATTCTTATTATTAAACTTCCAGCACTGACAAAGTACTATTCATCGATAAGATGCTACAATATTAATAGTAGAAAGGAGTGATACAGAGATGCCTAGTGGTATTCAGACGAAACTCACATTTTTATTTCCAAAACTACGGCTAAACAACAAAACAAATTATAATAATTACACTTTTCATAATCAGGAAGACTGCCCCGAGGTATGTATGTACATACACAGAGCCCTTTTTGGATAATAGTCAAAATAAAAGTTTCTTTGATTTCTTGCATCTACAATTCAACTATAGCGTGTAGTAATAAACTGTACTTTTATATAATAAATTATAAATTTTTAAGGAAGTTGCAAAATCCAGCCTGGTAAGTAAATACGTCAAGTTTTATCTGAAGAATAAGCTAAAAATAGTTTTTCGAAGAAATACTTTTTATACATATATTTGGATATAATGGCAAATATGTAAGTTTGAATATACCTTATCGATATAGACTTTTTGACTAGTTTTCAAAAATATTCATTTATATGACTTGTTTAAATTCTTCAAAAGTATTCATTCGATACTTATATTTTTTGTATTCGATTTTTCATATCGAAGTTTAAAAAATTCAAGTAATCGATAATATTGAATATCGATACACTTACTACATTTACACGAGCGCTACTTCTGTAGTAACTTACTCGAATTATAGTAACTTACCCCGTTTACACGCAGTGAATTATCGGTTTACCCCGTTTACACGCAGAGAATTATCGTAAGTTACTATAATTCGAGTAAGTTACTCCAGAAGTAGCGCTCGTGTAAACGTAGTAATCAACTTTAGCTGCGTCCGTTATTCACTTCCAGTACTGAAAATCTATAGTTTTGTCACGTATACTATAGATTTTCAGTATTGGCAGTGAATATTGGAACCAACGACATATATAAATAGACCAAGCATTCCCTCAAAAACGTGAAAGCAGAAGTTAGCAGCGAGACTGAGTGAGAGGGCTGCTTTGCGTCTACTGCTCTCTCACTTCGATGTACGCGAAAAGTGAGAGAACAGTAGACGCAAATCAGCTTTCTCTCTCAATCTCGCTGCCAACTTCCGGTTAGAGTCTGCTGTAGAGAGAATGACTGTGTTTCTGCGGTACAGCGCTACAGTAGCGCTACAGCTTTTAACCAATGACTGTGTTTCTGCGGTACAAGAGCATTATGCAGATTGGTTAAAAGCTGTAGCGCTACTGTAGCGCTGTACTGCAGAAACACAGTCAATGCTTGGTCTATTTATGGGTGTGTTCGGGGAGCGTATTTTTGCGCTGTTAGCATCAGTCCGTCTTTGTTCTAATAACAGCCTGACGTTGATAGCGCTAATAGTGTGCTCCCCGAACACACCCTATGGCTGTGTTCGGGGAGCTCACTATCAGCGCTAAAACTCTATAATCATCCTTGTTTTCCAGCAACGACACAGTGCGACACAGTGTATCATTCTATCTTTGTTGTTCGCTGATATTGAAAGAAGATAGAATGATACACTGTGTCGCACTGTGTCGTTGCTGGAAAACACCCCATGTCACGTATACTATAGATTTTCAGCGCTACATAGCGCTAATAGCGTCTCCCCGACACAGCCTATATATGTCGTTGATTGGAACCCATGACACAGTTTAACTATAACCAGTTACGACAGTCAGCGAAATTCTTCGTATAGTATTTCTTGACGCATGCGTCAACTGTACTATCCAGAATATGGCGGTGTCAAGAAGTATACTGCATGTTTGTAGGTTATATTGTGATATTATTAATTTCTCATTACGTTAATCATTACATAAGTGATGCTGAAATATTTTTAGTGAAGATCATTGTTAGTGTTTTTTTGTGTTTAGTGTATCACCTATTTTAAAATAATAATCGGTAAAGGTGGATTTTCCTGTGTCATGTGTAAGAACATATCTGGACGAAATCCAGGAATAAAGTTTTTCATTTTCCAAAAGATCCAGAAATGTAAGTAAAATATTTCTGTAAATAAAGATGTGAATAGATGTAATAGTAAATATAATGATATTACAATTGCTTTTATATGTGTTGATTTATATTATATTTGTTAACCTCATTTATTAGTTACTTTTTCTAAACGTTTTCCGTGACTTCTTTTATATATTACTATACCTAGGTACCTATTTTATTATATATTATCAATTTTGTCAATTAAAAATCTATATAGTTAGAAACTTTTTAACTATGTCTTCCGTAACTCATTTCAATACTTTGAATTTGGCGGTTTCCTACTATCGAAAACATGGCGAATGGTCATGTGACTGGGTAACACAAAGATCAAAGGTTCCGACGTTACTGTCGTAACTGGTTATAGTTAAACTGTGCCCATGATTGGAACGCAGCTAATGTAGACTAGAGTCCTAAATAATAAGAGAAGCGCAATCGTTACCCCCTCCATGCTTCCCATGGTCGCCATGTTGGGCCCACAGCTGTCTATTTGTATACAACGTAGCTTATGTATCTGGTCCATTTGGTTATTCTTAATAGAAATATGTTTCAAAAATGTCTCAGGGATATCTAAAATATTCTTTTTAGAAAATAACATAAATATATTATAAATATATTTTTTTCTCACTTATAGTACACCGATTACAGTTAGTTTTCCAACAGAATGTATTACGGGCTCAACATGGCGGTCAGCCAATCAGCAAGTGAGACGCCGATTGCGCTTCTCTGATTATTTAGGACTCTAATGTAGACATAAGCTGATATAAAGCTTTGGAGATCGAGTGCCATTATTCCCAGAAGAAGAAGAAGAGTAGACATAAACATAAGCAGGCACAAGTCTATATAAATAATATTGCTAAAGATAGAACACTCATTCTTCACTGATCGTGCTAGTCATTATTAATTATTGGACTGTGTACCCTTAAAGGCAGGAGCACAGACTTTTGCATAAGCACATAAAAAGATGCATAAGGAATTTGATTGGTCTATAAGCATGTGCATAAGGAAATGGACCAATCAAATTCCTTATGCATCTGTTTATGCGCTTATGCAAAAGTGTGCTCCTGCCTTTAGCGTCAAAACAGGTCACGTGATCAAAATTGACCATTGTCCAGCGTTAATTTTGATCACGTGACCTGTTTTGACGCTAAAAATAAGCGTCGAGCGTCAGCATGAAATAGCACCTTTATTTAACATATGTAACAAGTTATTTCGTGCAGCTCAAGTTGAATTTATTATAACATAAAAACAAAAATAGAACGTGTATTCCATCGTTTTTGTCGTAAACTTTATTAATTCTTTGCAGAATATAGTTTTGAGATATGTCGATAAATATTATAAAAAATAATTTATCGAAATCGCTTGCGAAACGTAAGTGTAAAATAGCATATTAATTTTTTACTATAATTTATGCACTAATATTCGTCATGTTTAGAGTATATCTTTCAATTATGTCTGTAGTTAAATATTTTTTGTGTCTTATATCGTGAATGAATTACAGCAGTCGTACCTAAATTGTTGAGTCTCAGTCACATACCAATCATCAAGTTCAGTTATGACAGGTTATCAGTTATCAATTATGAAACTATTAACATAATTTGCAGATTTGCAAAGTGTTCCTTTAAATAGAAGCTTTACGGAAATGTCACCTACATATAAAACGTTAGCAGTGTCTGTTCCGAAACCATTTGTTTACATGGTCAAGTTGAATAGACCTGAGAAATTAAATTCCATAAGTCCGGCTATGTGGCAGTATGTAATTTCCGATTTCTGCTATATATTATTCTCTTATAGTTATGGCCTGGTTAAAACATTTGTGTTCTTCCAAACAATTTTTGTATAGAGAATTTGGGACGTGTTTCAACGAATTGGCAGTAAATCCAGATTGCAGAGTAATTATCTTATCAGGTGCTGGCAGAGCATTCTGTGCAGGTAAATTATGAGACGTAATTACAAATAAAGCTATTTATAAATAAATTGCACATTGTAATTATTGTGATTACCAAGATAATCTCATGTATGATTCAACTCTTCAGGGATTGATCTGCAGGGTATGGTAGAATTGGGCCAAAGTATAGCGCAACATGAAGACATTGCACGTAAGTGCAGGGTTTTGGAGCTTAAGATCAAAGAGTATCAAGATTCATTTAGTGCCGTGGAGAAGGTAACTTGTTATTTGTTTTACAAGTTTGTTTTTTCGCTATTTACGAAGTACCTTTTATAGATAAAATTTTTCAATCAGCAGTAATTGGAAAATTGATTGACAGTGTCCGAAGCCTGTGATAGCTGCTGTACATGGTGCATGCATCGGCGCAGGTGTGGATATGATATCTGCAGCCGACATACGTTATGCTTCCTCTAATGCATTCTTTCAAATAAAGGAAGTTGATATAGGAATGGCAGCCGACGTGGGTACCCTTCAGAGATTTCCAAAAGTTGTAGGATCTGACAGTTTGGTAAAGGAGCTTGTTTACACAGCACGGAAATATCCTGCGGCCGAGGCATTAGAAAGCGGATTTATAAGTCGCATGTTTGATAATGAAGAAAGGTAAACTGACAATTACATCGAACAACGTACAAGCTTGCAGCGCTTTGCTCAAAGTAACTTGCATCGATTGGACATTATTCTTTCCATCTACCTATTTTCAGTTTATTAAGTAAATCAATAGAAATTGCTGAGGACATTGCGAACAAAAGTCCGGTTGCAGTACAAGTTTCTAAGAAGAGCATGATATATTCCAGAGATCATTCCGTTCAGGAAGGATTGGATCATATCGTGAGTACTTTATTTGTTTACTCCACCTGAAATTAGATGATATATAAGTGTTATTCACATTATAATATATGTATATTATTCATAATAATATATGTTACTCATTATATTATTTTATTTTGGTCATATATATTATTTGTACTTATTTTATAAACGTTACAAAAATACAAATCGGTTGTTTTTTTTTGTAAAAAGCTCCATCAGTAACACATTTGTTTCAATAGGTGACAAGTAACAGCGCAATGCTTCAAAGTGAAGATTTCATAAATGCAGTTATGTCACAAGCTACTAAAGGTGATCGTCCAGTATTTTCAAAGTTGTGAATTATAATATAAACTATATGTGTACATATATATATGCAGGGTGTCTCAGAACTTCGGAACCGCCGGTTAATGGCGTATAGTTTGGACTTACAGGAGACGGCAAAATGGTAACAGGACTTTTCTACTCACAATCAGCTAAGTCCAAACTATACACCGGCGCAAACTATATTCCTGGAGTTCTGAGACACCCTGTATATGTGTATATATAACGTATATATGTTTTTTACATTGTACCTTATACATGTATAATAAGAATGTAAACTTATTTTGCATATGGAAACGTATTAATGTAAAATATGGAAAGTGTATTGTTACAACTTGTTTAATAAAACAATTTTGATATGATATGAAAATTTTTTGTGTCAAATTATCTCCAGAAAGATTATATATATATATAGCTAACTTTTCTTAGATAACATCTTCCTCAGAGAAAAGACTTTCCAATCTGCGTTTTTTAGGCAATGCTAATTTTGCAGCTTCAATTTTATCAACAATATTATACACGTTAATCTCTTCCGGAATTTTTACCTATAAATTTTGTTTCTGGTACATAATAAATTTTAAGTAACAGACTTAATCAACTTGATAATAGCTTCTTCGGTAAAATGTACATTTGATGTATCTATAAAGTACCATAGCGATATTGAGAAGAAATATATTTTTACGTACAATTAGCAAATTAATGTAATGCTCGTAATTAATCTTTCCTGTCTCCGCGTCACAAGCCACAGCCATTATATCAGACACTTCTTCTTTTGTGAATGGCTCTCCAATTTCCATAATCGATTTCTCCAAATCATCTTTCATAATATATCCACGATGTTCAGGATCTAACAACTGAAATGCTTTCAACAGTTCTTCCGGTTCCGCTGGTTTAAATCTGAATATATCGAGAGCAGATTGTAAATAAAATATTTATACCAATATAGTAAACTATTTATTAATACGTGTAACGAAAGACTTCAGTAAAACGTACTTGCGTTCATTGATCACCTTGCGCATATAGTCCACAAATCTGTTTAATGGTACACAATTATTTTCAACATCTTCTACTTCAACTTGTATTTCTTGTAGTTCAGCTTCTGTGATGACACATCCTGTTAAATAACGCGTACAGATACATTATATATAAAAACTATGCAAAGTTATTTAGATTAAATTTAGATTTTTTTACCGTGGATATTACCTAATGCTCTGATTATAGTTCCTAGATCTCTGACATCTACTTCTCCACTTCTCGCATTATCAAACACATCGAACGCTTCACATAATCTTCTCTCTAATAGCGTTGGTTCGATAGACACTAAGTGTATAATTAGAAGAAAGTCATGATCTACATTAGATACAAAAATTCTTGTCAATATACTTACTGATATACCGAGAAAAACCTCTGACTTATAACTTTCTTTAAGACTAACAATAAGTAAGAATAAAGGAAGAACTGATGGAATATCAGTTTTCATGAATTGTTTGATCAATAAGTAACGTGAGCTTAATCAGTAGGATCACAGAAAATCCATATTAGGTACATATATTAATTCGTAAGTAGAAAGTTTGCAAAAGACTTTATTTTACATTTGTACATATTATAGTTAGAAAATCATTGACTAATACATACATCTTTGAGTTTCTCGTCTAGTCAAACGCTGTTCGATGATACTTTTTCTGGGAGATAACTCGGGCATCAGGCAGCGCAAACGATTTATGCATTTGAGAAGATACGTCGTTACAAGCAATACGAGCAATGTTTTTATTAATTAAATTAAATTAAATTAAATTGTGTGTGTGCGTGTACGTAACAAACGTGACTTGTCACAGTTTGATAAAAATAATTTTCATTGAAGTACAACTTTTTATAAATTATAAAAATAAATGAAAAATGAATTTATACATAATTGCAAATTTGATGACAATCAAATTTACATGAATTAAACAATTGCAGGAGGAATTTTGTGACAATTTCAAGATGTACGTACTATTTACACAAGCCAAGTTTATCTCACATCTTTAAATATAAAAGTAATAAAAATTTATTAAACGCACACATACGTATACATAATATTTTTTACCTATTTATTAATTTTATATATATATATATATATATATATATATATAATGTATGGATATATGTATGTACATAACATAATTGCGATATTAAAAGTGCGCAGTTTGTCGATCAATCTCAGTAATGTCTTCGACAATTTCTTGAACACGTGTCCCAATCTTTTTAGCTATATCGGCCTTTTCGTTATTCGGTAAGAAAAGATAGCGCCAAACCAAATCGCCGTCAATGATTCCTCTCGCTGGGTTACCTTGATTTCGTACATAACTCTTGTATGTACTAAACGGAATAAGATAATTTACATGTTATTATCAATATCAATAATTAACTTGTCAAATAAAGTAATTGCAGTTGCAATATTATTGCAATCTTAATTGATACTTGCCGGTATGCTTTTGGATTCAAACCCGCGATATGACACATATGTGTGACTAACACATTTTGCAACATAAGCAGTCTTCGATATGTTTTTTCTAGTACCGGTAAAATATAACCGAGGCTACCATCCAATGATGCTAAGATAAATATACAAAAATATAAAAAATATGTTATATTTATAATATATTATATATTATTAGGCACACAAATTAAATCGGTACTTTCTTGTTTTGAAGAAATTTCGCCTTTATTTACTCTTTTTTTTTCTAGAGAGGGTTTATCGGTTGCCCGATGGATGAAGAAAAGTAGTAGAAAATTTTGAAGACATGTTTATTATCAACAAACAATATAGAAATTATTACTTCGCCCAGCAAATCATTAAAATTGCTCATATTTTAGTGATTCATCGATCAAATCTGGCAATCATCTCGATGTTCAGATGTTCAAATAATCGTGTGAGACGTTATAAAACTTTAACAAATTGCGTGCCAACGGGATTTGTAGACTTATTAAAACACAGTTATTATTCTTTTCTGCCAGAAAGCAATCTCACTAAATTAGAATCAATATGGATCTATATGAATAAATTATAAAATATATTATATAAAATAATAACTGTGTTTTAATAAGTCTAACAAATCTCGTTGGCACGCAGTTTCTTAAAGTTAGGAAGTTTTATAACGTCTCACACGATTATTTGAAAATCTGAACACATCGAGATGATTGCCAGATTTGATCGATGAATCACTAAAATATGAGCAATTTTAATGTTTATTATCCTTTTATAAATAAAGGTTCAATTTCTTCAAAGAAGCACTAAATTAATTTACCTACACGTAATATAATACAATAAAAAAAATGTTAAATATTATTATGTACATGTTATCATAATTATTTTAATATTCATTATCTATTCATATCTCGACTTACCGTACATAGTAACATGTCTCTTATCAGCACCGGAAAAGTGCTTCTTATTATTCGCAGGATCAGTGATCCTGCATCTAATGCGGAAGAAAGTATTTACTTTTTGTCCTAAGTGAAAGTCTGCTTTCCTAATCAGCTTTTGACCTCCCAGACTTTCTCTAGATTCTGGCTGATACATAAATAAAGCTAAATTGCTCTCCCCGTCAGCCACAAGAAATCCTAAATTCGTATTGTCAATTAAATATTCTATCGTGTACACTTCCGCTGGTCTAAAATCCTGTCGCGGAATAACAAATTATAATTATATAATATATTTCTATGTGGTCAAAACTATAACTAATGTTTATTCAAAATAAAAAAAGTCATACTCACCCTGCTAACGAGAGAGAGTGTTCTATACTCTTCCTGAAATCTTAGTAAACTAATCGATTTATAGACATCAGCTATCAGAATGAGGCTCTTGATACTTAGCATCTGATGAATATAAATCTGAGTATCGATAAAAGCGACACCAACAAGGTCGTTATCTTTCAATTGCCAAATATATATCTGTAATCGAAAAATTACAATTTTTTCAAACCGTTTATAATCGATATAAAAATAACAATAGAATTTCTTATGAAAATTCAAAGGGGTACCTTTTGGCCCACAGCTGAGACTAGAAATCCAGATACTTGTGTTATAGCTGTTATTGGCCCCTTCTGCTCCTTTGCGTAAATCTGTTTAAACCTATTCTTGGTTAATGGTTGTCCAGGTTCAGGTACCACTTCAATTATGTCGAATATGAGTATCTAAAAATGGAAAAAAAAATGATAACAGCACAATTAATCAATGAAGCTTGGTCTCGAGTTTCTCTCGACGCACTTGTAAAACTTACCCGTCCTCTGCTTGTGATGTCTTCGCCATAATTATAATTAGTGCCTAGTACTATGTACCCTTTCAAACCGGATCTTGTTCCTTCGTAAGCCAGAGATACGTTCTTCAAGCAGGTAACATGCTCCCATTGATCCAACTCGATTTTTGTATTAGGAATAGTCTCCCACGAAACTGGAGAGAACAGCACGATAGAAAACTGCTCTTGAAACGGATACAGGAATCTTTCCGGATGCTCTTCTTCCGTAAATTCCTGATTAACATAAAAGTACACTTGATATTAATCTATCAACAACGAAATACTAATAGTCGCTTTCTTAAGCCATATGATAAGCATTATAAACACTGAGCTAAGAGATTCGAAAAATGTTAGATAATAGTATACCAATATACCTTATCTTCGCCATTAAACCTGTAGTAACTTTTCAAAGGTTCCGCTATGCTTGTTATGACGCAATAGGTCTTGCTCTCAAGATGATACGTAACAAAATGTGGGGTACATCGTAAGGGAACTTTTCTAACTGGCCAGGGAGCATCGTACGATAGATGAGTCGGCAAAACACATATCCGTAGTTCTTCCTGATATTTAAATAAAATAAGATTTTAAATCATGAAGCTGTATATGGTAAATGATAAATACTGCAAATATGCAGCATTCATAAGGCGTGACAATCTTATAAAATACTGACTTTAATGCAAAATTTTTTAAATAAAAGTTATAGGACATTTAAAGTACTAAGTGCATAATATTATTGCTACCCGTGCATTGTTTTTGATGATATCATCACAATAATAATTTTACTAATAAAATCTGTTTTTTTTTTCTGTTTTTTGTTATTTAAATAATAAAATATTTCTTATTAATATTTCTTATTAATGTATCTCTCAAGAATAAAATAACTTTCGAAAACACTTTTATTGAACATTCTTTTTAAAATCCTATAATTTTTGCATAAAATTATTTCTCTGAAATTAGTATTTCAAGAAAGATCAAATTACATGTGCCTTAACATTGTGCCATATCGAACATAAAGAATACCTTTTTGTTAAAATACA
Organism: Ooceraea biroi; assembly: GCF_003672135.1. Taxonomy (NCBI): domain Eukaryota; kingdom Metazoa; phylum Arthropoda; class Insecta; order Hymenoptera; family Formicidae; genus Ooceraea; species Ooceraea biroi. The sequence continues at coordinate 7,419,922 of NC_039508.1, forward strand.
GGAAACCTTGCGGACAATTGATATTATTGAAAGCAGCGAAAGATGTGATAGAACCGTCAATGCCCATTGGATGTGTGCGTAATTCACCACGTCCAGTCAAAAATATCCAATGCGGATAATCGCTGCAAATGAATATTCCATTATATCCAGCAATGTTGCTGAAGTAGCGCATCATGCAAATACGAGTGTCACTCGTATTTGTTGGCACATCCTCTTCTTTAGGTTTCGGACTGTAAAAAATATTTAATATTATTATGTAAAATTATCTAAGCAAAACAGAATGACTGATTGAAGATACATAGCTTATAAAAATTTCACCCTTTTGGCACAAGAATAATTACATTTACAATTATGATATTCGAAATATGTATGCGCGTATATAATGAAATTTATACATATAAAAATGTATCTTTTGATGTGATTACTTTTTTTTAAATATTATGTTACACAACTATTCGAACCTGAAATGCCCTGGAATTATTCCGTGGTCCAACTTTTTAAACCTCAATTTTAAGTGACCTTTAGGATATCTGTAAGCTTGATAGATCTGTAGCTCTGAATCGAGACGTACTAAAAGCATCGGGCGATTTCCATGATGTCCTAGAGCAACCATTAAGATTTCACGCACCTTCAACAATAAATAATAAATATTGTTTAATAGTATAGAAATGAATGAGAAGAAATACGAACCAACGTTTATGGAAACTTATACAAAATTCATGCTGACATGCGAAATATAGGAATTCATGCTGGATTGACTTTACTCAATAATTATTACTTTATTAAACATTTTAAAAAATGATACTTTTCGAGTTTTTCATGAGAAACATCACTGTGTAAATAGTGGGCGCGAATTAAATTACACCCTGTATATTCTGTACTTTCTTCCATTCTTTTCATCCCCAAATCTCTGCCTCAAATCCTATGCCACTTCCCACCAATCAATCAACTAATTCCTCCTTCCACAATCTCAACCAACTCTTCTCCGACATGCGAAATACGATATTGTTAAATGTGATTTGGTCTCAACCATGTGTAAATTACCTGCATTTCGGGATTAGGAATCTCGTTAATCGGTGCTGATTGAAGAGTCGTAGATTCCATACTGTCGTGCAGCACATACTGACCGTAACCAAAGTTGCGAATCAGATAAGACAACCGTAAATCAGGTAAGGAATAAATTTCTAATGTCCCACTATCTCTGTAGACAAGTAACCAGTACGTGGGCTTAATCTCTTGCAAATGCTTCTGCCACCTGTTGTAGAAAGAAATTTCATATTACATACAGTGTCGCTAAAAGTATATAGCCAAACGTTTTGCCAATGTAATCAATTTCTATAGATAAAAAAAGTGTCATAACGGTAATAAAGGTAATAAAAGAATTTCGCAGTACTGAAAAGATTTGTGTGCATAGCATGTAATGTACGCAATGCAAAAAATAAATAAATTTTGTGTGTATAAATATATTTGGTAATAAAAGATAATCAAGATATCTTCGTTCGTAAGGGGTAGAGCGGATTGAGTGGAATAGAAGACAAGATTAGAAATTATTCGCCAGGCAGTTCAATTCAAGTAAATTATCACCGCGTTTTCCTGGCAATGTCTGATGGAATAGAAGAGTCATTTTGCGTCTTGCGATCTTCATAATAATTATTGAGATATTAATTAAAGAAGATCGATAAATGAATGTACATTTCGTGCGCTAAACTATCAGAAAATATTAGAAAAAAATGCCAGTGACTCGTTGTGCATCTCCTTTCTGTGCTCAATTGCCAATACCTTTTATTTAATTAATATCTCGATAGTTATTGCGAAGATCGCAAAACGGTAGAAAACTTTTTAACTCAACTCGATTCGCTTTACATCCTCGTGAGCGTTGGCTCGCGTTCATTACCGGATACTCTGTGTATATCATACGCTTAAAGAAATATATGAGCGACACTATAAATACTGAATAAAAAGATAACTTAAAAGAACTGCTTGTAAAAAATTACATTTGTATTATATAATCCTTCATGATAATAATAACGAGAAAAATAGGACACAACTAAATTCAAGCACACATTTAGAAATAAACACACAACTAGCAGTCAAGTGAAGGAATTTTACCAAGGCGCTTTTTTAGTAGCTCCATCCGACGCTTTTGAATGTGACGGCGTAGGCATTTGGAACGCCGGGGCATCCCCGTATAATAGATCATCTTCATTATCGATGTTACCAAGTACAGGTGTTTCCTCTACGTTTTGCTCTTCTTCAACTTGTTCATCGTCCGCAGTCTCAAGTAATTGTGTCGTAAAAATTCCACTTACATCTCTATAAGCGCACAGCGCTTCTATTTGAGGACGCTACAAGTAAACAAATTCATAGATAGAGGTATACAAATGCATACAAACATACACGCGAGAGACAATTCGAAGAATATTTTGTGTAACATCTAATTTAATATTAATAGTAATTAATATTTAATATTAATTTTTATGTAATTTCATTAATCCCGTGAAATGAGCGTACTTACGAATAATAAATTAGCAGTCTGAGCATGCAGTTTTGCTGTGCCTCTTACTTCTCTGAGTGTCAGTAACATTACCTGACCATCCTCCGAAAGTAATGTTACATATGGATCTGCACAACTTGCATGTACTATCGGGCAGCCAAGATCTATCGGCATGTGTTGAATCTGTAAATAAATAAAAACAAGTGAAATCTACTAGTATGCAATATATTAATTCATAATCTTTGTCATTATGATCGATCTATCTCTAACCATTAAATAATTTCATAAATAGAAGAAAAAGATCTTCACATTAAATCACAATTTGCTCTATATACATTTTGTGTATAAAGTATTTAGTAAAGTTAAAAGTTAATCGGTTTATGTTATATACATATATTTTATACAGGGTGTTTCAGAAATAGGTGGACTTTAAGATTATATGTTAAATAATAATTATTGCTTATTAATTTCGTTAACTTTAATCGTTAATATCAAATCCGCAAATCGCAAACTGATACAGGACTTTTCTGTTCAGCTAAGTCCGGGCTATATGCCATTAACGGATGATAGGACGAGGTCACTGAGACGACCTGTATTTTGAATTAAACTGAAAGGATTAACGTGCCTGTTCAATGCCTTGCAAAAGACGCACTCCCATTTGAGTAACTTGCACAATGTATCTATTAGCACCAAGATTACCGGCAAATACTGTACTTCCCTGTGTGCTAAATCCACTCTGATCTACTTCGTTAATTTCCTGGCCAGTTTGTAGTACCTTTAAATAAATTCCGCTTATTACCAGATATTAATTATAATACATTTAAAAAAATATATATATTTAAATAAATTATTTATATTATTGTAGGTCAGGTGAAGGAATTCTGATACCATAGTTGAATCTTCTTGACTCAATATTAAAAATGCATGCGATCCCTCTGCTTCTGGTTTGACTTGCTCATCATTGTTTAATGTGCCAATGACAGTCCACATGTCCTCACACCCAGGTAATTCAAACGTTGTCACAACCTATTTTCATTAGTGAGATTAATACACTATTACGTTCCCTTAAGTAAGATACTCGACTTGCGACATTAATGTTAATAATAAATTTTTCAATCAATAGAAAACAATTAATCTTTGTTTCCAAAAATATACTATATGAAATATACATGTAATTTGATGTACATGACATGTACACACACACACACACACACACACACACACACACACACACACACACACACACACACACACACACACACACACACACACACCGATGTATTATTTATATAATATTTTCATGTATATTTAGCTTGGATCAAATAGGTTTGTACTTAGACACGTAAACATAAATAGATAAAATTGCTTATATTTTAGTGGATCAAACCTGGCAAATGTCGATGTTAAGACATGAAACTTTTCTAACCGAAGTAACTGTGCGCTAACGGCATTTGTTAGACTTAAACACAGTCATTATTCTAATTAGAATCAAATATGAAATATGAATAAATTAATTGCCAGGTTTGATCCACTAAAATATAAGCAATTTTAATGACTGACTGGCGACTTAATAATTTCTATAGTAATAAATAGATAAACATTTAAGAAATTTTAAAGAATTAATGATGTTATAAATTCATTCTATTAATCGTTCGAGTGAGTGTCGGGCGCAATTGTATTATCGTTGCGCTATCCTGTCCATAAAGCGCCATTGCATCGATTTAATATGTATAACTGACGTATTTTTATTGTGCAATGTACAGTTTGTGTTGTAATTTGAGATAGCGTTATTAAATCAAAATTTTCCCTTTCGAAATTTTGTACTACATGAAAAGAAAGCAGAGCAACTTGATACTTTTCCGTGGCCCTCAAACGCTTATTATGTATCATTAATATTTAGGTATTAATATATTAATTAATATTTAGGATTAAAATTAGAGATTGCTACTAGAACGACTACACAAATGCGGCGGTACGCACATGAATGGACTACAAGAACTATTAATTACCTGAGGACGTATAGAATGTTGTAATACACAAAGCGCACCATTTTTACCATACCCTGATGTCGTTACAAGTTCCACATCAGGATCCTGATTGTGCAAGAATTCTTCCGACAGGAAAGCGGGTTCTCCCATGGAAATATTTCCACATGGTCCAATATTCAATAAACTGTCACATACCTACAGATAAAAGAATTATATAAATTAATAACGGCATGTTACGAGCAATTAAGGTGAATATAAAGCTATACAGGGTGTTTGATAACTTCGCGACCGCCGGTTACTGGCGTATAGTTTGGACCTAGCCGAATAGAAAAGTCCTGTGCCATTTTGCGATTTTCGTAATAATTACCGAGTTATTAAAGGATTAAAGTAACCGAATAAGAGCGCGGCTCGTGCAGCGAGTCGTCGGTACGACGGCCTAGCGCTCCTCCGACTTTCTAATAATATTCTAATAATATTGCGTGTTGCACAGCGTGATGGTACGGAAAATGAAATGCGTGAAGCAATCATTGCCGCCTTCAATACCATCACGCCGGAAATGGCGTACCGTGCAACACGCAATATTATTAGAAGAGCCGAACTCTGTGTACAAAAACGAGGAAGGCACTTCGAACAGTTTTTACATTAAGTAACGAAAGTGGACTAGGCCATTTAATATTACATTTTAATATTACTGTATTTGTGAATCAATTAATTATAACTTCAATTCATGTCATTGTTAACTTTATTATCACTTTAATAATAATAATAAATTGATCATTTAATATATCTGGTTCTTCCAATTTCTCTTTGCTATTTCAACCCATCTTTATAATTTGTGCCAAAAACTTTTTAGATATGTTTATTTTTCAATATTAGCCCGCCCGTCCCCCACCGCGCTACGGTCGGAGGAGCGCTCGGCCGTCGTACCGACGACTCGCTGCACGAGCCGCGCTCTTATTCGGTTACTTTAATCCTTTAATAACTCGGTAATTATTGCGAAAATCGCAAAATGGCACAGGACTTTTCTATTCGGCTAGGTCCAAACTATACGCCAGTAACCGGCGGTCGCAAAGTTATTAAACACCCTGTATATAATAGCATGATAGTATGATGCACTATACTATACCTCAAAAATATACGAGGTAATCTGGATAGACGTATGAGTTTCACTACCGTATACTTCCAACTCTTCTGGATCTTTGATATCTAACACGTCCGATGCCATCCAGTCGCCAAGAAAATCCTGTTTTGCTTTCTTGGCCGGAGTCTCCTCGTTTTCATTCTCTTCGTCGATATCATCATTAACATTTTTCACGGTTTCCGATTCTTTCTCCGTGAACCGTAATAGTAACGAATTCCCGAGCCGAGAACCAAGAAAGAGATAATTGTCCTCACACATACATACCTAAATTATAATCCATAATTATAATACATTTATGTATGTACATTAGGGTGTCCCTTATTTAACCAACCTCGGAATTTCTTTGTTTTCACTCCTTAAAAAGATTTCAATATGGATAAAAATAAGCTCTAAATTTTTTCAGTTTTTTAATAATTTTTTAGTTATTGTCACTGATATTTTCAAAATAATCTGTTGAAGATATTAATGTTCCATTTGGATTGTAAAGATATTATTATTAAATTTATTCACATAATTTAATATTATTCTCATAATTTCTCATAATGACTAATTAAAAATAAAAATATTAATTATAAGCTATTATTTGTAAAATTTATATTTTATATAAATAGATACCCAGATAAACTAATGTACGTAAACTTTACAGTAACTTTAAGTATACTAAAAATCACGAAGTTCATCAACGTTTAGTCGTTTATGACTGATCATATTGTACTCATATTTATCACATAGAATGACGAAATACGAAAGAAATATGAAAAAAAAAGATCAAAATATATCTCAAACAATATGTCATGTTAAGTGTAATATGATAATCTCTTTCTTTGAGTAACTTTTAGTAAATTGTTGTATCAATACAACACAAAATTTATATTATTGTATGACGTAAATGTAATAATTAATTCAATACAATATACTTCATAAATGTAATGAAAAGAATTGTAAAGTTTCCATCATCGATTGTCTCACGTAAAATGATAATCATGAGTACCTAAATAAATAAATTTTGATCTTTTTTTCATATTCTTTTCGTATTTCTTCATTCTATATGATAAATATGTGCAATCTGATCAGTCATAAACGACTAAACGTTGATGAACTTTATGATTTAGTATACTTAAAGTTACTATAAAGTTTACGTACATTAGTTTATCTGGGTATCTATTTATATAAAATATAAATTTTACAAATAATAGCTTATAATTAATATTTTTATTTTTAATTAGTCATTATGAGAAATTATGAGAATAATATTAAATTATGTGAATAAATTTAATAATAATATCTTTACAATCCAAATGGAACATTAATATCTTCAACAGATTATTTTGAAAATATCAGTGACTTGTCGGTACGGGTGAACAATAACTAAAAAATTGAAAAAAAATGAAAAAATTTAGAGCTTATTTTTATCCATATTGGAATCTTTTTAAGGAGTGAAAACAAAGAAATTCCGAGGTTGATTAAATAAGGGACAGCCTAATGTATATGTGTGTATTGATCAATACATACATTTGCGACTAAAGTTGAACGATAACAGAGTTAACATTTCGCATGCTCAGATATGTCGAATAGTCAAATACAGCAGATATTTGGTTATTTTTAATTTTGAATTATGCGTATTTAATATTTATATTTAATGCGTATGCAATGTACAAATGGCATATACAGTAGCGCTCATAAATGTTTTGACAACATTTAAAGAGTCATTCCAGTGTGACATTTTCAAAAGTCGATTTTTGCTTGTATCGAAAAAACAAAAATATATATATATATATATTCAAGAATATATTGTTGAATTTTGATAAAAAATTCCAAGTATTTCGGCTTTTACAGCTGCTTCTTTTAAAGAGCATAAAGCGTGCTTCTTGGAACCGCGATTAGTTATAGTTAGTAGTTTCGAGTCTTCGCCACTATCTGACTCGCTTCTATATCTGTTTGAATTGTTTGTAGTATCCCCTTTTGAAATCTGTGTGTTTACACAATTAAAAATAAAAAACAAAACAAGAAAACAAGCTGAAAATGAAACCATAGTAATTTAAGACATCTCTTTTTAAACGTGCTATCTTTGTGTTAGCAAAAAAAGATTTAAAAAATTAATTTTGGTTTGAAATTTTTTTATATTCTTCATAAGTATCTTAATAAGTCACAAAAAGTTTTATACTATTATATTTTGTATTCACTAACCAAAACATTCCTGAAAATTTAAATTTTTTTGCTCAATATTTTAAGCATTATACTAGAATGACTTCTTGCAATGCTTATAAACACATGAAGGTAGCGAATGTAAAGACAGTGGTCATTTTCGTGTGATTACTCGTCAAAATTACATGTTGAAAGCGAGATTAAGAAAAATATGATCAATAATCTTTTACTTTTATTTAAAATTCCTGTACTTTGCTCGGTTCATAAGTATTTTGACATACGCAATTTACTTAAGACATATTATGATTTAGATATTAAAAAGTTTATTTTTTTAAGAAGTAAATTATGTCTTTAACAAAAATATTGTCAAAATAATTTTTGAATTAGCTTCTTCTTGTCGAACATCCTTAAAAAATTATAGTTATTGTTTGTTGTAACAAATTGTTTAAGTTATTAATGACTAATTTGCTGAACTTTTTGTGAAATTTATAATTTTATTATAAATATAATAGAATAAAATATAATAAATATAATAAAATTATATGAAAAATAATATCTTTGTCAAAATACCTATGAGCGCTACTCTACTATAAGTAAAAACTGTTTCTTCATGAAATTTAATGTGCATTTGTACTATAATTTCAGTGTCGTCAAAGAAGTTCTGTTCACTTCTGTAGCATTCATTGACATCTCGATATATCTGAGCGTACAGAATTTCAGCTCTTAGAGAACTTTAATTTACTTCTTAATTAATTTACTTTAATTTACTAAACTTTAATTTAATTCTTAATTAAAACTATTACACCCTCGGCATTTTTGTAATGGAATTTTATCGGCGAAAAGTTTCAAAGGATCTGCTCTTAAAATTATTATCATTATCATTATAATTAAAATTATTGTTTTGAAATATTATATAGGTACATATACAGGGTGTCCCAGAATTGTGTACGAAGCACTCGTGAGCGGGTAGAACGCACCGAACTGAGAAGAAAAGTCCTTTACCGTTTTGAAATTTTCGCAATAGTTAACGAGTTATTAATTATTAACAATTGCTATATTAGTCCGGCCTACCGCCGAATGCAAGCGCGCGGTGAGATGCGACCGCCTAGAGATCGAGGTTGCTAGGCGAGCGGGGAATTGTTTATTACAAGTGGCAATGGCTAGGCAAGAGCGACTTGTAATAAACAATTCTCCGCTCGCCTAGCAACCTCGATCTCTAGGCGGTCGCATCTCACCGCGCGCTTGCATTCGGCGGTAGGCCGGACTAATATAGCAATTGTTAATAATTAATAACTCGTTAACTATTGCGAAAATTTCAAAACGGTAAAGGACTTTTCTTCTCAGTTCGATGCGTTCTACCCGCTCACGAGCGCTTCATACACAATTCTGGGACACCCTGTATATATATAATGTATGTATACACGTAATTAAGTAATTATTAATTAAATAATAATACTTACACACGATGTTAATACACTAGCAGCAGCCTTGTCAAAGTGAAATCCACGCACGGAGCGCATACTGTCGGCAAAGAGGGATAAAACATACAATTCTCCACTCTTCAGAGAAATAACTAAACGATCCGTGGAGATAAATGCGACTTGTGCTCCTTCCAGACTCATTTTTACACCCTCTTGCGGCTCTATGGAAATCAAGTAATAAACGCACATTTAATAATCAGTATATTACATATGTATTGGATGTTATTACAGTATCCTGATATTAAGATACACAATAATATTAGAAAAAACATCTTACTCAATGGGAAATTTGTACTTGTGTCTGCTAAGCTATTAAGTGATACACCATAGGGTGGTATGCTTTGATTTAAATAGATGAGCGAGTTAACTGCCATTATCAGGGTACCACCTAACGGTTTCTTCACAGGTACGGATTGACAACAGTCAAATGGCAAATTGGAGACGGACCAGATAATAGGATGAACCCTCTGCTGAATATTTAACGATATGGCAACCATCGCACAAGTATCCTGTCTCACTGCAATGCGTCTGCATACAGAAATACTTATAATCCATTCAGGTGGTGTACACGCACACGTGTATACTGTGCGCGCATACATGTACAAATCTTTACGTTTACATGCTAAATATACTCAAATGTACTCTTACCCTGAGAACGTTCTCACTGGTTCATACAAGATTAACAATGTTGGTTCATAATATCCATGTAAAAATTGTAAGTCTATTACGTTGTCCATTTTTTCTTCTAATGTTTTTAACACTATCATGTACGAGGATAATATTGGAGTCTTGTTAGAGGATATTAATTTTGCAGTGTCCAGCAAATCACCATCGTCTAAGCTGGGATCCTTACGGAACGGTAGTACAACTAGTTTTCTGCCATATATTAACATCACCGCGCATCTTCCTTCGGGATCTACTCTTACAATTGGTATATGGTGGTGATTCGTCCATCCATCCTAGTCAAATAAAACATAGCTTGAAGTTTCAAGTATTTAAATATATTGTAAGGCCACATAGCATAGAGCTATACGTAATGCTACAATTTTAATGTCAGAATACTTTAAAAATATATTTTATAAAAATGAATATATATCAGTACTGTAATATTAAATAAAATAAAACAAATAATTTAATTTGAACAGAATAAATAAATTTAAATGTGGATCTTACTCTCATTTCTTCTTCCTCGAAATAATGTAATGACACAGTCCTCAAGTCATGCGTGTCCTGGTCGTATTCCACAACGGATAGTTTTGCATCACGGAAGCTCAGTAAAATAGAATCCCTTTGTGAGCCAATTAAGTGTACAGCTTGCATAGACATGATATTTGCATGCAAAGTATACTGTGTTAAGCACTCCAATTTCATTTTCGGGGGACGCATTTCTGCAACGAAATAATTCTTGTTATCTTTATTCAAATGAGTAAGGCAGGCGTGAATTTACTTAGAAAATTACCTGTATATTTCTCCCTTCTCGTCACATCGATGTCTGGAATTAAACGAAATACCCGTATAACATTTGCGCCAGCGACAACTAGGCATTTTTCAAGACGATTAAAAAAATGGCACGTTATCGCATGCTCCACTCCCGTCGCAGGATGAGTACTTTTACATATAGAATACATGATGAAAAGCCGCTAAAAACAGTCATAGAACTCTTTTAAGCTATGTCAGAAGAGGTTATGTTTCGAAGCCTCAGCAAATAACCTCACACGGATACGGCAGCAATGGCAGCATTGGGCATGTATTCTAGTGTCTTTAGGCATCACTAGAGACCCTCAAGGAAGAGTTCGAAAACGTGACGCCATAGGTTTATTCTTTTTCGCTGCACTTCTGAACTGGTGTAATAAGTTAGAGTTAGGCCGGTATTCATAGTCGGATCTTATATTTAAGACCGCCTTAAGTTTATCTGCAGATGTTGTATATATCATTTCATTGGCTACGGAGTATCTGAAGATAAACTTAAGACGGTCTTAAATATAAGATCCGACTATGAATACGGGCCATAGAGATCCTATAGTATAACCAGAGAGGAACCTGAGAGCGGCCACGCCGCCGTTTACGCCCATATTTTTGCATTGAGAAATTTGAGAAATACAACACCGAATGTGAACTTACATTCCATTTAACATGCACATGCACATGATTTCATAATGACAAAAGATCATGTGCATGTTAAATGGAATGTAAGTTCACATTCGGTGTTGTATTTCTCAAATTTCTCAATGCAAAAATATGGGCGTAAACGGCAGCGTGGCCGCCCATACAGCACGAAAACATTTCAGAAATATTTCAGAAGTATTTCATCTGACAGATGAAAGCATCTCATAAATATTGCAAAATGTTTCTGCAACAGTTATGAGACAACTCCAGAATAGCAAAATGTCCGCGACACTTGCATTCAAAACCTTATAGAAAGGTTGCTGAAAGGTATAGATCAATCTGCAACCTTTCTGAAATATTGCCGAAAGATTATTAAAATAGCTGAAATCTTTTTGATATATTACTAAAGGTTAATTGAAATAATTTTGAAACTTTCCTATGATGTTGCACACAAATTACAAAGCTCTGATTAAAATAAATTGAAAATACTTCAGAAATTATATTTAAATTTATTATACGAGTATTCAGAAGATTGCAAATACTAAAAAGTTATAATAAAAATGATATATAAAATGTATTTATTATTTTTATTGTACGTTTTTATTTAATATTTGCAATCTAATTAATATAATAAATATGATTTCTGAAATATGCTTAATGAAAAAAATACATAATATATATAAGATGTATATAGATATGTATATATCTATATATATAAGATATATAGATATACACATACATAGCTAAACCAAGTATTCACCAAGTTTCCCTTTAAAAAGCGTGAATTGTTGGCACATTGACAAAGAGCCATTCTTATATTATACAGGGTGTCCGAAATAAAGTGACTCAGATGGAAAGTACAGGTAGATAGGAGTAAACCGAGAAGAAAAGTCAAATACTATTTTTCGAAATTCGCAATAGTTATTAAGTTATTAACATATACGTCTGAGCCAATAAACGCGCTGAAAGCGTTAGGCCGGACTCGGGAGATAGAGCGAGAGGCGGAGTCAAGAAGAGTGGGGCGAGGGGGGAACCGCGAGCGACTCGCGAGTCGCGAAGCGCGGCGCGTGACATATGATACCGCGCCGAGAATCTATTATGTATTTGTGCTTTCCGTACATTGCCGACGAGGAAACAATAATTTTCCAGCACGGTGTTTTTAATAGCAAGGAAATGATACGCGTCAATAATAGTACCTCACGGGTGATGTGGAAAGCTATTGCAAATATATGTAGATACACGCGTGTCATACGGTCCTGAGCCTCGAGCAGCTTGTAGGCTGCGCGCGGGAGCTCGAGGTAAGGGAAATAGCGGGAGGCGGCGCTAGCTGAAAATCGGCTGCCGCGTGCAAATCTTGCCGAGCTCTGGTTTATATTATACTACTAAATAACACGCTAATGATATTTGCTATTTATTTTCTCAATTATACATTAATTTTTATATCTTCTCTTGTTTCCTTTTCCCGGAAAACTAATTCCTTCCTTCTTACATTCCTATAAAATATCTCCAGGTATTCCACTTTCAATTTCCTTAATTCTGCAGTTTCATCATTTATAATTATCTGTTTAATAGCCGTAAAAGCCCTTGCCGCTTGATTTTTTATTATACTTGTTTATTTATATTCTTTAATATATCATTTTATTATATTTCTCATGCTTCATCAGATATTACGTCCCTGCGCCTCCGCGCTTGCGCAGTCTTTCTTTTCTAATAGAAGGACAGAAAACATATTGCTCTCTCGCTCTGGCATCTCGGTCCCCGATTTTCATCAACAAGGCCTATCCAGGTATATAAAATCTATGGTAAGAAGTGACGCGAGAAATTTCTATACCTGCGAATCTAGGAATGTCTCCAGGAAACTTGTTTTCCAGGATTTTCATTTCGAAATTTACCTCGATTTCTGGCCAAAATAAATTCATTTTGTGTATACATTGTTTGGCCGAGATAAGTAAAATGTAACCCATACAGCACACAAACGTTAAATCAACATCTCAGAAACGTTGCATAGCAACATTGCAATGTTCCATCAATATCGCAAAATGTAGATTCGACGTAGAAAAGATATTGCATAAATGTCTAATGTCCGTTGAATTGCAATGGCTTGTAGATATTGCATTCAACATCTACAAGACATTGCAATTTAACATTTAGAAACCTTTGTTAGATCTTAGGATTGTTCTTTTTCACTGCACTTCTGAACAGCAATAAATTAGAGCGAAACAAATATACTTTCTTTCAAGGTGCGATTTCATTGTGTCGCTGGTCGCTCATTTTTAGCGTCAAAACAGATCACGTGATCAAAATTGACCAATGTCCAGCGTTAATTTTGATCACGTGACTTGTGTTGACGCTAAAAATGAGCGACGAGCGACACAATGAACATTTACCTTCATTCTAACTTATTGTACTAGTTCAGAAGTACAGCGAAAAAGAAAACCTATTGATTTAACATTATTAATTAATTATTACTAAATATAATATAATTATTTGTTACATATAAGAAGAATGACAATCTTTAAATTAACCATTAATTAATAAAATTATTTGTTACATGTTGTTTCAATGTTGTAGCAACATACAGAATCAATGTAGAAGAATCAACATAGATTCAACGTTGAAAAAATATTTATATTTTAATATTCAACATTGTAACATCTTCGCAACGTTATTTCAACTTTCTGTGCTGTATGGGTAACTACCGTCAATTTTATGTAGGAGAACATGAATCGGTAAGAAATGACTCGAGAAAGTTTCATAAATTCGATTATAGGAATTACCACGACTTATGGCCAAACGATTTATTTTGTGCATACATTGTTTGGCCTAGATAAAAGTAAAATGCAAGTACTTTTAACTGTTTGTAACAGAGGAACACAAATCGGTAAGAAGTGACGCGAGAAAGTTTCATAATTGCGATTATAGGAATGGCTCCAAGAAACTTGTTTTCCATAATTTTCATTTCGAAAGTTACCTCGATTTCTGGCCAAAATAAATTCATTTTGTGCAGACATTGTGCAGACAGTCTGCATTTCCTGGGAAATTAAATACTGCATAACCTTTGTTGCTGTTGTTCGTGCAGCGATTTGCAGCACAATTGGTTGGTATGGTAAATTCTGTGCACAAAATATGCGACAATTAATACAAAACATTATTTAATGAAGAAATGAAAATAATTCATTACATAAACGACTATGAAAAATAAAGACGTCCAAAGAAACATGTACTAACTTGTATGAAAGATAGTGACAGATTCAACATGGCAGAGGCTACGTTTATACAATTTACTCTGACTAATCAGCAAAATATTGCAATCACGTGATCATGGCGCATCTCTGTTATACTATACCCATACAGCACAGAAAGTTGAAATAACGTTGCGAAGATGTTACAATGTTGAATATTAAAATATAAATATTTGTTCAACGTTGAATCTATGTTGATTCTTCTATATTGATTCTGTATGTTGCTACAACATTGAAACAACATGTAACAAATAATTTTATTAATTAATGGTTAATTTAAAGATTGTCATTCTTCTTATATGTAACAAATAATTATATTATATTTAGTAATAATTAATTAATAATGTTAAACCAATAGGTTTGTTCTTTTTCGCTGTACTTCTGAACTAGTGCAATAAGTTAGAATGAAAGAAAGTATATTTGTTTCGCTCCAACTTATTGCACTAGTTCAGAAGTGCAGCGAAAAAGAACAATCCTAAGATCTAACAAAGGTTTCTAATTGAATTGCAATGTCTTGTAGACGTTGAATGCAATATCTACAAGACATTGCAATTCAACGGACATTAGACATTTATGCAATATCTTTTCTACGTCGAATCTATTGGGTCGTCCGGAAAGTTCGTGCCGATTTTGAAGGAAAATTCAAAGGCAACATTTTTTTATGTCGATAAATATTTATTGACTTATGTATGCACCGTTTTGTTTCACAACCTTTGTCCATCTTTCACGCAACTGGAAGATTCCATTCTCCCAGAACTTCTTAGGTTTCTCGGCGAAAAACTCCTCAAGGTGGTTTTTTATGTCGATCAAAGAGTTGAAGTTCTTGCCGCTAAGAGAATTTTGCAAAGACCTAAATAAGTGAAAGTCTGAAGATGCAATGTCTGGTGAATACGGTGGGTGAGGTGGCACATCCCAGCCAAACTCCAACAATTTTTGTCGGGTAGTCAAAGAAACATGAGGTCTGGCATTGTCCTGATGGAACACGACGCCCTTCCTATTAGCTAATTCTGGACGTTTTTCCCGAATCGCTGTCTTTAATTCGTCCAGTTGCGAGCAGTACTTATCTGCATTTATCGTTTGGTTGTGTGGTAGGAGCTCATAATATAGGATTCCTTTCCAATCCCACCAGACACAGAGCATGACTTTTTTTGGATGAAGGCCGGCTTTCGAAGTGGTTAATGCTGGTTCATTTCGCTTACCCCAGGATCTTTTTCGTTCTACATTGTTGTAAATGATCCATTTTTCGTCACCCGTCACTAATTGCTTCAAAAATGGTACGTTTTCGTTGCGCTTGTACAGCGAGTCGCAAATGGAAATGCGATCCATTAAATTTTCGGCCAAATTATGCGGAACCCATACATCATAGCGACTTACGTAACCAAGCTTCACTACATGATCGTGGACAGTGGTTTTCGATATTTTCAGTATCTCTGCTAATTCACGTGTCGTGTAGCGCGTGTTATTCTCGATCAGTGTCTTGATTTGGTCATCATCAGTAGTAGAGGGTCTGCCCGAGCATTCTTGGTCTTTAAGGTTAAAATCACCAGCTCTAAACTTAGCGAACCACTTACGTACGGTTCTTTCAGCTAAAGCGCCTTCTCCGTAAACAGAACATATCGAATTTGTTGCTTGTGAGGCATTTTTGCCTTTCCGGTAATAGAAAAGCATCAAGTGTCTAAAATGTTCTTTGTTTTCTTCCATCTTCAAAAGAGTACAAAACTGACACGAATCAATTTATCTCAAACAACTTTTTTCCTAAAGATGCGTTGAAATGTCACCTTTAAGCATATGTATATAAATCGTATGTTTTCAATAACATTGATGTATTCAGACATGTTCCAACGCCATCTATTAGAAATCGGCACGAACTTTCCGGACGACCCAATACATTTTGCGATATTGATGGAACATTGCAATGTTGCTATGCAACGTTTCTGAGATGCTGATTTAACGTTTGTGTGCTGTATGGGATAATAGTTAATTTATGCAATATCTTTTTTACGTCGAATCTACATTTTGCGATATTGATGGAACATTGCAATGTTGCTATGCAACGTTTCTGAGATGTTGATTTAACGTTTGTGTGCTGTATGGGTTATTATTTATAATTAAACAACCATACATAAAGATAAATATATATACATGTATACATTTATATACAAGGCAAAAAATATTGTGTTAAATTTAATACAAAGGTAATATGTGAAAAAGTACCAGGATATGAAATTCTATTCATCATGACAAGGACGAGCAACAAAACAGTAAATTGATGCAATGATTGATTATTTTGAAAAACATCCACATGTTGCATCCGGTAAATTTTCTAATATGAATAGCCATGAAAAATTACAAGGAGATTGGGAAGAATTGACAAAATATTTGAACTCATTAGTACCTCAGGGAAAACTAAAAGATGTAAAATCATGGAAGACTGTAACTATATTCTCTAAGGATATGATTTTTAATTTTTACATTATTAGCAATATATTTTTTACGTTATAGACATGGCGAGACCATAAATCAAAAGTGTCTGATAAAGTGCAGAAACTCCGAAAAGCCAGAGCGGCAACTGGAAATAATCCGATACAAATTACATTATCAAAGGATAAAAGAATTTTAGGCATCATTGGACATGAATATATGTCAAAGATTTAGAAACTGTCCCTGACAGCTTCCCTGAAGAACATAAGTAAGTAAAGAAAAATATTCTTCTATATAATAAATATTCTATAACTTAGAAACATGCATACAAAATTTACAAATTGTATATTCGTAGAACGCTATCGAAGAATTGGCAGCTGGAAATACGACCGTATTATATGATATTCCAGTACCGGTCATCATTCCACAAATAGATGATAGTGCAATAGATTCATATTTTTCTTTATATCGTTGTATATACCCAGGCAGCACATGTTAGCCTAATATATGTTTCTTAGACGTATCAATGTCTAAGAAACATAAAGTACCATTTGAGAAACGGTTTAAATAGAAACCGTTTCTAGACCTAAATTTCAAAAACGTATTTTTCACGTTTCCACAGAAACGAAAAATTTATTTTATTAAATTGATTCGAAATTATATAATTAATATAGAAAGAATAATAATTTCTTAAGTTCTTCTTAATTTGTGAGTATTAATTATTTCTACTTAATTTGCGAGTATTAATTATTTTTACATCATACGTTTCAATGTACTCGATTATGGAACAAGAGACAAAAATCAACACGTGTGTGTGTGTGTGTGTGTGTGTGTGTGTGTGTGTGTGTGTGTGTGTGTGCGTGCGTGCGTGCGTGCGCGTGCTTAAGTATACATAATTTTACACTTTTGAAATGCAGAGATTAATTTCAATAATTATATGAATTTTATCTTGGCAAATTTCAAAAAGTGTTGGATATATGGAAATTTTGTTTGTTATAATTATGTAAAAGCTATTTAAAAAATTTTTTCATTGAAAATGATTTATGTATCATACGTCCTTTTATGTGATTATTATATGTCATGTCCATTTATGTGATGTGATGATTCTTTTGTAAGTGAAACAAAAAAAGTTGTACCTATTTTATTTTTAAATTTATGTTTTTATTTATACATTTACATTTCGCGGAAAAATAACATAATTATTGCGCGCGCCGGCATCGAGCGCGCGTTCGCATGATCGGTAGACAAGAGATAGAAAAGGCTATATATTGTTTTCTTCTACGCTAAACATTCGAACGTCGAAGCATCGGCCTGTTGATTGTTGAGCGCAGTGGAACGCACATGTTTGTACACGTTCGTGTATTATGCAGTCGGGTTTTCTTTTGTGTGTGCCTAGGCTATCTTGCGAGTA
Source organism: Ooceraea biroi (assembly GCF_003672135.1). NCBI lineage: Eukaryota > Metazoa > Arthropoda > Insecta > Hymenoptera > Formicidae > Ooceraea > Ooceraea biroi. The sequence continues at coordinate 7,438,351 of NC_039508.1, forward strand.
TCGGCGCTTTGGTTAATTGAATTATTAACCTTATTTCCCATTATTACCTTGAACGGAAAGCTGTTCTGTTCCGCAAAAAGAAGAAGAGTTAGGCTCGGGCTCGATTTCATCATCTCTCTCTCTCTCTCTCTCTCTCTCTCTCTCTCTCTCTCTCTCTCTACAGAAGGTGGGAAAAGCCAGTTTATTAAGGTAAGCATTGTGTACTGATTTATTAATATATTCTAATTACATAATTGAGAATTTATTACCTAATTAAGAAATTTATTTATTGAAACAAGTTATCTCGACATGAATATTCTTAACCTATAAATATTGTTACGTGTTCGGGCAGACTTCGGACATAACAATATCATATGATATTGTAAAAAAAGCAAGACAAATTAAATAAAGCAGATAAATTGTTTCAATAAATAAAATTCTTAATAGATAATAAATATGCACTATATCAAAATATAAGACGTGTACACCTTCGTCAAAAACAATTTCTTCTTCATCATGTTTATTTCCAAGACGTTCATCTCCAAGACGTTCACCTTGTAATATTGTACTAAGTTCGAAAAGTTCCTCATCAAGAGGAACTGAGTCTTCACAGCGCTTACATGACATTCCATTAAATACTTCACTTAGGCACTCATCAGGTACAGTTTTGACAGGATTTTTTTATATTTACAAAATCATAATAGCACCGATTAGCATTGATTGCGAACAAACTAAGTTAGATTTTGTTATTTTTTCAATACTTTTATTTGTCTAAACGTTACATGTTCTTTTCAGATTTGTTTCGTGTTATTATTACAAAATTAGGAGCAATAGAAAACTCAATGAATATACTTCTTCCAATGGTGAAGCAACTTATAGTACACTTCCGACTATCGAAAGTATCTCATATGGAAGGTGTTCCCAAACTTCCAGTTGACAATGATGAAAATTTGGAAGAATTCGAAAGGTTTTTGGGTACTAATACAAATTTTGAGTACATGGTAATTGTTATTTCTGTTGTCCTCTTTATTTGATCTATTCATCAGTATCAAATAGTGTTAAAGTTAAACTTTATGTTTCGAACACTGAAATTCTAACACTACAATTTGAAATTCTTTCTTTTGTATTGTGATTATCTTTTTTTATTGTTTTATGTTTTTCATATAAAACTAACACATTAATTATCATCGTTGTTTGATAGGTTAATACTTTAAGCATATCAGGTGGCACAACTGTTTCTCAGATCAGTAGGACTCTGGAAAGAATAATTACAAATAATTATGCTAGAAATTTTAACGGCAGGAAGAACACCGAAGAAATCTTTCAAGATTCTTAAAATAAAGGACTTAGTCATAAGTTTGTCTTGTTTTTTCTTCTTTTATAACAAATTTTATATAAATACTAATCATGATAGACAATACATACGATATTACATATGTTGATTTCTTATTGATATTTACATATAAGTTTTGCGCTGAAAAATTATTTTCTGATTAAATTTTCTTCCAAAAACTTCATTATTGTTGAATCATAATTTCACATGTTTATTGTTGTATCGTCTTAATTTTTAGTATTGATCAACATTTATCACATTTAATATATGGCATTTGATCATACGTAAATTTATTTCTTTTTTTTAACTATTGTCAAGGCTATTGAACCAAATGCTGCAATATATGATGTAGAAAAGTCCATGAAAGATTGGCTCAAATTAGCACCTCTTTGTGTAACCTTAGCCGATTCCAGGGCATTGAAGACAAATTCAAGAAAAGTATAATTTCTCATCGTTTCAGTTTCGATATTAATGTTTATTTTGTATTTACATATTTCTATCCATTCCATTTCAAGAATTTGAGATTTATTATTTAGTAATTTGCAGGACAATTAGAAATATGTATTATCATAGTATTCTGCAATGTACTCACACTCGCCACTGAAATGTGTTCTCATTGAAGCATTAAAATAAGTATATATCTCTTTACCACCTAATAATGTATCGCAAAGATGACCGATAATATAAAAGCACTGTTAGTTGTTTTGTTATAATGTTATGCGTAATACAATTATGTAATTAAAAATTAAAACCAAAATCGATAAAAACTTTTAGTTTAAAAACTTACATTTAAAACTTAAATTTAAAACTTAGTACACATATGTATACGCAATGTACAATATTATATACTTTTACACATTTTTAGTTGGCGATGTTTCTGATACTTTGACGGTGGTAAAAAGATATAACAAAAATTATATACTTTAATACCATAAAAATATCAGTAACAGTTTAGCATTTTATTTTATAATGTTTCAGTTTTATATTATGTATTAGTTTAATATTACATTAACATTTAGTTTATTTTGTAGCTTGTGTGTGTAATGCTTTTACAACTTTTATATGCGTTAATTAATTTTATTTTAACGTTGTTATTTACTCTTTAAACATTAAGTATCACATTTATTCTCATTTATAATACTAAAAACATCGTACTTTTAAGTTGTACCGACATTTTCCTTATAAAACATATACAAAAAAAACTTGAAGTTTTAGTACAAATGTACAATTCTAAATTGTGTTGTATTTCTAAAATATATTATTTATAATTATGTTCTGCAAATGTTATCAAAAACAGAATATGAAGTTCACATATATATACAGGGTGGTCCTGAAATTTTACATATATGTATATATGTAAATATAACTTTTAATAAAAAGTGTAGTTGAATGTTTAATCTCTACATGCGCGCGTTCGGAGGGGAACCTCTTTGGTCGTTCTTATTTTATCGTCATTGTGTGTGCGCGCGTGCGTGTGTGTAGAATGATTGTAAAGGGAAATCTCAAAGAAAGCGCCTTCTTTGATATAGTATATAAGGTGTAATTTTCTATATTACCAATACCAATTTCAGAAATCGTTTAAAATACTTTTATATATCAAAGTTTTATTTATATGATAAAGCATAAAAAGATATACGTTCAGCTTTCCAAATGATTTTTGTACACTAAAAAACAAAGTGACAAATGTTGTTTCTTAATTTGCCAAAGAAATTTTATATGAAGCATCATTGATAAATTTTCAAGCAATATTTGTCATTATTATTAATTGCACAAAGAGTATATTTAGAAAGCATAATATATCAATATCTCAGAGGTAGACAGTATTAAGTCACATTTTTTGCAAAAACAAAATTTTTATATTTTATGAATGAGGTTGTTAAGGAAATGTTAAGTTAATTCATAAAATATAAAAGTCTAGTTTTTTTACAAAAATGTGACTTAACACTGATCTATCTTTGAGGCATTGATATATAGAATTGATATTTTTCTGACGGTTTCTGAAACGTTTATTTTCCCGAAAAAGAAACGTTTCTCCTAACGTTTTTTTGGTGGACATTTTTCTCCTAAATAAACGTTTCAATAAAATGGTTATGAAACGTTACGGCAAAACGTTTATGAAACGGTTTTGAAACCAATGTGTGCTGCCTGGGTAGTTAGTCACAAAAAGTTTAGACGGACACAATCGATCTTGTTTCTATTTTTTAGGAATTTAGGCAATACAAAGACAAGCCAAGAGCCCCAAATTCAGCCCCAAAATAATATAATATTTTAAAGCATAGAGGAAGTTGAAGCTGGACCTTTATCTATAAATATAAATATAGAAAGTACGAGCATCCCATCAGATCGTAATGATGCATGTATACGTTAGTATAATATATACATTATTAATATTAAATGTATTATTAAAATATTATGAGTACATATTAATCTATTTTTTCATTTTCAAAAACTACACCAAGACGTAAAAGATGTAGGGTCCCGAATAGTTTGAATACGCAATATTCCCATGCTTGAGAAACTTTCGTATCAATAGACAAACAAGCAGAAGCTATGAAGATTGATAATTTTTCACATATTACTTGTGTTATGTATATATATTTACAAAGTAAAGTTGTAGTAAATTAAATTTTATATACACTACTCACAAAAATTAGAGGAACACCAAACTTTTCTTAAAAAATAGGCAAACTTCAAGCAGCTGTAACTTTGTTAAAAATGAACGAAATTTAAATTTAAAAAAAGGATTTTAAAGCTTGAAACTTCTACTTTCGAACGGTTGCCTTGAGTTTAAATTTCTGTGACGTTTGGTAATTTTTACATACAAAAAACTGCGAACTGGACAAAATAAGAAATTTTCTTTTCACTTTGAAGGTCTGTCACGTATCAAAAAAAATTCTGCGAAAATTCCCGACTTTTTATTGTAAACGATTGAAGTTTTCCCTACAAAACGCTTTTTTAAAAATGTTTCTACGAGTTTTTGTTACTGAGTTATCGCCGATTAAATAAAAATTGGCATTGTTTACTTTGATTGCTCATAACTCCGGTAAAAATCATCGCACAGCAATTTAAAAAACGAATTCTTAAAGCTGAAACTTTGCTCTATTGAACGGTATACTTGCCCAAAGTTTTTCGAAAACATGTAACCATGCTGAAAATGGATGAATATAACGTAAAAATGAATGATTTTTCACTTTGTCATTTTGACCTTAAAAACAATCGTACAGAATGACAACAAAATTTGTTCTTCACATTTTTGTATACTTTTCAATACCATGAATTTGACAAAAATTTGCCGAATAGCTATAAGATTTTTTTCATGGTGGCCACTGTGGTTTTATGGGACAAAACTAAGAAATTGCTAAATTTCAGTAAGATAAAATGGAAAATAATGTTAATTAATGTTAAAAAATTGATTTCTAGCGCACTATATTAATCTTTATTGAGTCAGCAATAACAAAGTACACACTTTTCTACCAAAAGTTGAAAAAATTTGTGAACCGCCGGCGTTAGTTTTATCCAAAGCGTACCACGTGGAGGTCGCACGGTCGGATTTACACTTCGTTTTGTGTGTGTGTGCGTGTGTGTGTGTGCGCGCGCGTGTATGTAAGCGCTCACGGATTGCACGCAACTAGTGGAACGTCTTGCCGCTAGGCGGCGACAAGACGTAAGACGTTTCTCGTAAGTGAAAGAGTTCAGCTACATTACTTAAGATCGCGCATTCGTACTCACATGTGCTTATGCTTACATACGCATACGTATACTGAGCTGTTCGGAGTTATTCTATTGGCGATTTTTGATACTGTCTGATATATCACTAGTTAAGGTTTTTACTTATTCCTTTACTTATTTTTACATTTCTTCTTTTCTTTTATCTATTCTGTTTTCTCCTCCTTCCGTTTTCTGCTCGTTGTTCTTTTACGATGCCTATGCGTCATTTATCTGACAAGTAACACTACCCAAGTGTCACACGCCGATTTTGATAAGCTTTGAATATGTTGTTGTCTAGGTCAAAATATGAGATACATATTTTTTTATATCGGCCCGTTTTGCCATTAAGGGGGTGAAACACCCTCTTGAAAAAATCGGGTTTTATATTTCTTAGCGAATACCGTCGAAACAATAAAACATATAAGAAAAAGTTTCAAGTAAAAGTTTTATGGATTCTAATGTACTTTATAACAGTGCAATCAGATTTTTCGAAAATGTCATATTTTTCGAAATTCCTTTCCCCCTCCACAATTTTTGAAAATTTTAAAATTTATCTTTCAGCAAAACTTCAAGCATATTTAACGACAATTCAACCATATATGATAAGGTCATATTCTGAAAACGCATTTTTCAAAAATAAGCTAAAAGTACCTCTATATCACTACAACGCGCCCTGTCCGTATTCTCGTATTTAATACGCTAGTTACTCCTGGCAACAGTTTTTTCGCATAGAGATAACAAGAAGTCGGGGGATTACTTTTAATTAACAAAATAAGTCAGGTTCTCGCCCTCTGCCGGACCCAGAAATGGTCAACGTAGAGCTGACAAGAAAATTTTACTTTTTTTATTTTTTTTAATATTTCTAAATTTGTTTGTTTTTTTCTCTATAATTGCATATATACTAACATTTCTTATAAATTAACATATATTGTGTGTTTTTGAAAAATGCGTTTTCAGAATATGACCTTATCATATATGGTTGAATTGTCGTTAAATATGCTTGAAGTTTTGCTGAAAGATAAATTTTAAAATTTTCAAAAATTGTGGAGGGGGAAAGGAATTTCGAAAAATATGACATTTTCGAAAAATCTGATTGCACTGTTATAAAGTACATTAGAATCCATAAAACTTTTACTTGAAACTTTTTCTTATATGTTTTATTGTTTCGACGGTATTCGCTAAGAAATATAAAACCCGATTTTTTTCAAGAGGGTGTTTCACCCCCTTAATGGCAAAACGGGCCGATATAAAAAAATATGTATCTCATATTTTGACCTAGACAACAACATATTCAAAGCTTATCAAAATCGGCGTGTGACACTTGGGTAGTGTTACTTGTCAGATAAATGACGCATAGGCATCGTAAAAGAACAACGAGCAGAAAACGGAAGGAGGAGAAAACAGAATAGATAAAAGAAAAGAAGAAATGTAAAAATAAGTAAAGGAATAAGTAAAAACCTTAACTAGTGATATATCAGACAGTATCAAAAATCGCCAATAGAATAACTCCGAACAGCTCAGTATACGTATGCGTATGTAAGCATAAGCACATGTGAGTACGAATGCGCGATCTTAAGTAATGTAGCTGAACTCTTTCACTTACGAGAAACGTCTTACGTCTTGTCGCCGCCTAGCGGCAAGACGTTCCACTAGTTGCGTGCAATCCGTGAGCGCTTACATACACGCGCGCGCACACACACACACGCACACACACACAAAACGAAGTGTAAATCCGACCGTGCGACCTCCACGTGGTACGCTTTGGATAAAACTAACGCCGGCGGTTCACAAATTTTTTCAACTTTTGGTAGAAAAGTGTGTACTTTGTTATTGCTGACTCAATAAAGATTAATATAGTGCGCTAGAAATCAATTTTTTAACATTAATTAACATTATTTTCCATTTTATCTTACTGAAATTTAGCAATTTCTTAGTTTTGTCCCATAAAACCACAGTGGCCACCATGAAAAAAATCTTATAGCTATTCGGCAAATTTTTGTCAAATTCATGGTATTGAAAAGTATACAAAAATGTGAAGAACAAATTTTGTTGTCATTCTGTACGATTGTTTTTAAGGTCAAAATGACAAAGTGAAAAATCATTCATTTTTACGTTATATTCATCCATTTTCAGCATGGTTACATGTTTTCGAAAAACTTTGGGCAAGTATACCGTTCAATAGAGCAAAGTTTCAGCTTTAAGAATTCGTTTTTTAAATTGCTGTGCGATGATTTTTACCGGAGTTATGAGCAATCAAAGTAAACAATGCCAATTTTTATTTAATCGGCGATAACTCAGTAACAAAAACTCGTAGAAACATTTTTAAAAAAGCGTTTTGTAGGGAAAACTTCAATCGTTTACAATAAAAAGTCGGGAATTTTCGCAGAATTTTTTTTGATACGTGACAGACCTTCAAAGTGAAAAGAAAATTTCTTATTTTGTCCAGTTCGCAGTTTTTTGTATGTAAAAATTACCAAACGTCACAGAAATTTAAACTCAAGGCAACCGTTCGAAAGTAGAAGTTTCAAGCTTTAAAATCCTTTTTTTAAATTTAAATTTCGTTCATTTTTAACAAAGTTACAGCTGCTTGAAGTTTGCCTATTTTTTAAGAAAAGTTTGGTGTTCCTCTAATTTTTGTGAGTAGTGTTATATATAAAATAAAAATTAATATTAATATTAATATCAATATTAATATTTTGTATATACTATTTTCTACATGTCATATTATATAACATATATTGTAATTCCAAGAGAGGGTACTGTTCAGGCATGAATGACATCTAAGGAGGTTGTAATAATACGGACATTAACGTTGAATGGGAGAATGCAACGATTATCTACGTCTAGAAGTCGGAATTCATATGAAGAATAGTAAAGAATGTTTTTATGTACTTACTCTGACATTGTGGCTATCTGCTTATTTTTCTATATTAAAATAGGATAAATTGTTTCTATGTACTTGCTGATGATCTGCGAATTTATTTTTTTTGTCGACCAACTTCTTACGATTCAAACAGTTGTCATGTCTCGTGTTCGAAACTAGGTAAAAAGGATGCTTCCAGAATGAATTTGATTGGTTAAAACTGATAGTGTCAGAGTTATATCAAACGGGATATACTCGTTTCGTTAACGATGTCGGAAACCTATTTGTATCGATATTGTATCGATATTCTGAGTACAGAATAACCTCGTCGTTACAGTGTCGCTAGCGCAAGCGACGACAGTCGCTACATAATGATAACGACATTATCGTTAAAAAGTTAGAGAATCGGCATACAGATAGCTATACGCGCTCGACATATATACACTGAACTTGGTAACACTCGATGTTTATGCAGTGACTTTCATTCTTC
>NC_039508.1:7446823-7467769 GCF_003672135.1 Ooceraea biroi
ATGAAATTTAATGATAACGTTTTGTGGATAACCGTCATCATGAGTTTACATTATCGGCATGAACACTTAATTCTCACTCTATCTTGCATTTCACGTGTTATTTTTTTGCTGTGATACAAAAATATATAATGTAACTAAGCATTAACTGCTCATGTACATTATGTCCTCTTCTATTTCCATATTATGAAAAACACTAATATACAGACTAACTGGAAAGCCGCGTGTATTATGTCTGGACATTCAAAAAGCTTCTTTCGAATCAAGCGACGCGTAGCGTCGCGACGCTAGTACATAAAAATAAAAATATTATAGATTCCCAATCTCAAATGTAAACTTCAGTCTTTGATGGTATTCATTACAAAACTCGAGCACATCCTGTATTTTATCATTAGGAAGTATAGTGATAATGTCATCAACGTATCGGTAAAATAACTTTATGCTGAAACCAAGCTCCTGATACAATGTGTCTCTAAATCTTCCATAACAATATCCGCTAATATCGGCGACAATGGAGAACCCATCGGGCTCCAAAGGTTTACTCGAAAAATTATCCATTGAAGCCGAAGCTGGTGGAATTTAAAATTAAATCGATGGCATGTAAAAATTGTTGTAAATTAAATTTACTACTATTACTATATTTTACTACTATTTTACTACTATTTTTACTACTATTCATATGCCATCTTTTCTCCATCTCTTTCATCACAGTTCTTTAGGGATAGTATTAAAACGTACAGTTACATCTAACGACATCAACGACTTAAACGGTTCAATATCTACATTTCGAATTTTCTTAACAAAGATCCAACTGTCAAGTATGTGAGAAGCAGGTTTTGGGATAGATTCCGACAGTATCTTATGGAACAAATACGATATATTATAAGGGACTGCCAATAGCAGAAACGATGATGCGCAACGGGTAACCATATTAGCGGATATTGTTATGGAAGATTTAGAGACACATTGTATCAGGGAGCTTGGTTTCAGCATAAAGTTATTTTACCGATACGTTGATGACATTATCACTATACTTCCTAATGATAAAATACAGGATGTGCTCGAGGTTTTGTAATGAATACCATCAAAGACTGAAGTTTACATTTGAGATTGAGAACAACAATTCAATCACTTTTCTGGACACTACGGTAATTAGAGAGAACAGTAAATTAATAACCAATTGGTATCGCAAGCCTGCGTTTTCCGGTCATTACGTTAACTATTTTTCTAACCATCCGGAAAAATACAAGATTGAAGAATGTTATTACGGGTTTGGTTGACAGAGCTATACTTTTATCTGATACTAAGTTCCATTCGTCTAATATTGAATTAATGCGTTCTATTTTATCAAATAATTGTTACCCGTTTGAATTCATTAATAGACATATTAAGAAACGACTTAGAGAAATTAATTATAAAGATTTAGCTTGCAATAACCACGATACACAAAATGGAGTTGTTCGTGGAATTGACCAAGTCACATCTACTAGAAATAAGTTTATAACTATTCCATATGTTAAAGATTTGTGTGAAAATATTAGACGTTTATTGAGGCGATGTCAACTGAACACCGTATACACGGTCTCGAATAAACTAGATGTCATTATTAAACGCGGTAAAGATGTATTGGATAACGGCCGGAGGACGGGAGTTGTATATAAGATTAATTGTTTGAACTGAGATGCGTGCTATATAAGACAAACGAAACGACACCGCGATACACGAATAAAGGAACATAAGTCTGATGTAAAAAAGCATGAAAGCAATCACTTGGTGGTCAGCAAGCATAGAATTCTTAATAACCACGAATTTGACTGGTCCAATGTTCATATTTTTACATAAAGAGGACCATCTTAAAAAGAGAGATCGCAGAGATGTTCTTTATTAAAAGAAATAGCAACTCGATTAATTTACAGAGAGACACCGAAAACTTGCCAGTTGTTTGTGACATAGTATTCAAAAACACATAGTAATTTCTTGGAGCATATATAGGGTGAGTTTTTTAACTTGAGACTGCAAAATATCTCGAGAAATACGCATCGTACGGAAAAAATGTTCACATAACCCGCAATATTTTCGAGGAGCCAATTCACTTATGCTAAAATTAGCCCGCCCCCGCCTCCCCTGAGGGTGGAGCGGGGGGTAACTTTGAAATCTTAAATGGGAACCCCTACTTTTTATTGCAGATTCGGATTCTACGTCGAAAAATACGTAACGTTTGTCTGAAACATTTTTTTCTAATTATCATAGACAGCGCTGTAGTAGGAGTATTTTTATTCGGTAAGTCCCCTTGCCTCTCACCGTCGGGGTGCTTGTTTTCTGTGAGTCCCCTTGCCTCTCACTGTCGGGGTGCTTGTTTTCAGTGAGTCCCTTGCCTCTCACCATCGGGGTGCTTGTTTTCTGTGAGTCCCCTTGCCTCTCACCATCGGGGTGCTTGTTTTCAGTGAATCCCTTGCCTCTCACCATCGGGGTGCTTGTTTTCTGTGAGTCCCCTTGCCTCTCACCATCGGGGTGCTTGTTTTCAGTGAATCCCCTTGCCTCTCACCGTCGGGGTGCTTGTTTTCAGTGAGTCCCCTTGCCTCTCACCGTTCAATCCTTAATTCATTAAGTGCTCGAACTGATGACCTTCAACTTGAATGCATCTATTGATCCGCACTTCAAATGAGTGTACACAACTTAAAAGTGTGTTTGCCTCAATTTGTGCGCAAGCATTACTGATTCGCTCAATCATGTTTCCACGAGTTGTTGACACTTGTTGATAAACTTTATTTTTTAGGAAACCCACAAAAAGAAATCTGGCGACGTAAGGTCTGGCGATCTGGCAGGCCAATGTACGGGTCCACCTTACCAATCCAGCGACCATTGTAGTCGCGATTTAATACCTCCGTGCTGCTGCCGAATAATGTGCTGGACAACCGTCATGTTGAAACTACATGTTCTGTCGCTCTTCGAGGCTTAGGTCTTCAAGCAATGTCGCCAGTTCGTTTTGCAGAAAGTTGCGGTATTTTTCACCGGTCAAATTGCCTTCAATGAAATAGGGGCCGATGAGTTTGTAGCCAATTAATCCACACCAAACGTTAACAGACCAAGGACGCTGATGTTCAATTTGACGCAACCAGTGTGGGTTTTCCACACTCCAATAATGCATGTTGTGTCGATTAACCGTACCTTGGTTCGTGAAAGCCGACTCGTCAGAGAAAAGTACCCGACAAAGAAATCCGGTTTTCTTCGTTTCTGTTCAAGTGCCCACTGACAAAACGTCACTCGATTATGGAAATCATCGCCATGAAGTCTTGATGCATAGACACATGGTAAGGATGATATTTATAACGTTTTAATATTTTACAAACACTAGTCTGAGACAATGCTAAATTGCGAGCTATTTCTCGAGTGCTCACATGGCGGTTATTAGCCACGCAGCTAATATGCAATTTCATTATTTTCTCTTAGTGATAGTTGCTCTACGCTTCCTTTTTTTGGGTTGCACACTTCCTTCGGTAGTAAACTGTTTGACAACACTGAAAAAGAAGCGCACGACCGCTCCCTATCTCTCTGGAAAACGCTGAGCATAAAGGGTGACAGCATCATCGATGTTCCTGCCACATTCTCCATAAATCAAAACCATTTCGGTTTTCTCTTGTACAGACATACCTTCCATACTAAAGAAGTATCAATAGCACTCTAGTCGAAACACGAAATAAAAAAAAAGCTTCAGGAGTAAGAGAAAATAAACTGTTGAAACAACTCCTCAACGAATGGAGTAACAAATTTCTAAATGACTAGAGTGTCAGTAGCACAACTGAAAAGGTGGGTCTAAGTTCTAAAAGGTTGTTTTGTTTGTTCAAGACAACAAGTTAGAACCGTTGCGTCGATAGTACGTAATGACAAGTAGAGAACATTCAAGACAACCTTTTAGAACTGAGACGATACGGGACGAAGCAAATAGGATTGTACTAGATGAAAGGGAAGCCGTAAACGTATGGCATTCATATACTATAGCCAAGCTCTTCGACACACCAGAACGAATTTGGAACTTAATCAGGAAAATCTGGAGGGTCCCGAGATACTTAAATCGGAAGTACTACACCCCATTTCGATAGTCAAAAACAGGAAGGCCACAGGCACTGACGAAATTCCGATAGAAATAATTAAACTCATAGACGAGGATAATATAGATATAATCCTGAGATTATTCAATCATGTTTATAACACAGGTGAGATCTCGGAAGAATGGCTGAAATCGACGTTTATAATCATACCGAAAAACAACACCTCAAAAAGTGAGACTACCGTTGAATTAGCCTTATGAGTCACATACTAAAGACATTCCTTCGCATCATTCATGCCCGTATACGAACAAAATGCGATGGACCTAGACGACTCACAATTCGGGTTCAGGAGCGCCTTCGGCACGCGTGAAGCGCTCTTTGGTTTCAACGTTCTGTTACAAAAGTACGAGATCATCGACAGGATATGTTTGTATGCTTCATGGACTATGAAAAAGCTTTCGACCGGGTACATCATACCAGACTCATTGAGCTTCTCGTTGAGGCTGGAGTAGACAAAAAATGTCCGAATAATAAAGAATTTGTATTGGTAACAGAAAGCCGAAATACGAATGGGTACTCCACGTCATCAGGAGTGGATATACAGAGAGGGGTTAGACAAGGATGTATCCTCTCTCCCTCTTGTTTAATTTATATACGGACAAGATCTTTAAAGAAGTCATTGGCGATTTGGACTCGGCATCAAGATGAATGGAGTACGCATCAGTATTCTCAAATACGCTGACGATACGGTTATTTTGGCGGAAAATATTAAGGACCTCCAACTGCTTCTCAATAGAATTTCCACAACCAGCCATAGAGCAAGATTAAGTATTAACATTGATAAAACAAAGATGATGGGTTTTAGCCGCCAGAACCATGATTCATTTCTCCACCTCCACGGTAAACAAATTGAATGTGTCACCTCATTCAAATATCTGGGTGCCTGATTACTGAGGACCTAGATCCGATCGGGAGGTTAAGCGTAGAATAGAATATGCTCGCACTATTTTTAACAAAATGAGACCTTTCTTCTGCGACGATAGCTTAAACTTAAATATACGGCGGAGGATAGCTAAATGATATGTTTGGTCTGCTCTTCTCTACGGGTTGAGGCATGGACCCTCAAGATAGGCACGATGAACCGCCTAGAGGCCTTCGAAATGTGGATGATCAGGCGTATGCTCCGAATCTCCTGGATCGACAGTGTCCAACACTGAAGGGCTGGAGAGAGCACGTGCACAACGAGCTGCTGACCACTATCAAATGTAGAAAGATTAGCTATCTCGGGCACGTCTTGCGAGGGAAGAAATACCACCTCCTCCACCTAATTTTGAAGGGAAGAATTGAAGGTCGCCGAGGAATAGGGAAAAACAGTTATTCTGGCTAAGAAACATCAGGACATAGACCGGTATTCGAAGGGCGGAGGAGCTCTTCCGCATGGCGGAAGAGAGAGAAACTATCGCCAGAGTGATCGCCAACGTCCAGGGGACCGGACACATGAAGAAGAAGAACAAGTGCCAACAACTCGTGAAAGCATGATTCAGTGAATCAGAAATGCTTGCGCACAAATTGAAGCAGACACACTTTTAAGTTGTGTACAGGGTGTATAAAAATGTTTGGTCGCCACTTCGTCAGATGATTCTCCAGCTCATGATCGGAAAAACTAACCTCATATAAGATGCCGCAAAATTGTCCTTCATCGTCAAATTCAAGGTCAAATTTTTTATTGGCTTATTCGATCCTCCTCATCGTCAGGATCAAAAGTGTCAAAGAAACATATGGTCGCAAATGCATTCTTGACCTTCAAAATCAAGGTCAAAGTTTTTTCTTTCTTCAAATGAATGATTTCATCCCATATAATAAATCATTACCGACAATTGAACTTTGACCGTAACCTTGAAGGAATCTGAACAATAAAATTGTAATAGAGCCTTCCGTTTCTTAGCCGGTAGATGTCATTGTTGGAAATAATGGATCTTTCCGTTGCCCAACTCTCACCGCAAGGAGGTGAACGGACAGGCGCATGGTAAATAGCAACAAATTTCAGTTTCTGTAGCCATACCTTTGAGAGTCGTCTTTCTGTCTGTCTATCTGTCTGTCCTGGTCAATTTATTCTGTTTGTCTGCTCTTGTCCTTCTGTTTTTATCTTCATTTTTCTGTTTATCTTTTACTGTCTGTCTTTATTCGTCTGTCTTTCTTCATTTGTCTTTGTCTGTCTATCTGTGTCAGAAAGACAGACGAATAAAGACAGACAGTAAAAGATAAACAGAAAATGAAGATAAAAACAGAAGGACAAGAGCAGACAAACAGAATAAATTGACCAGGACAGACAGATAGACAGACAGAAAGACGACTCTCAAAGGTATGGCTACAGAAACTGAAATTTGTTGCTATTTACCATGCGCCTGTCCGTTCACCTCCTTGCGGTGAGAGTTGGGCAACGGAAAGATCCATTATTTCCAACAATGACATCTACCGGCTAAGAAACGGAAGGCTCTATTACAATTTTATTGTTCAGATTCCTTCAAGGTTACGGTCAAAGTTCAATTGTCGGTAATGATTTATTATATGGGATGAAATCATTCATTTGAAGAAAGAAAAAACTTTGACCTTGATTTTGAAGGTCAAGGATGCATTTGCGACCATATGTTTCTTTGACACTTTTGATCCTGACGATGAGGAGGATCGAATAAGCCAATAAAAAAATTTGACCTTGAATTTGACGATGAAGGACAATTTTGCGGCATCTTATATGGAGGTTAGTTTTTCCGATCATGAGCTGGAGAATCATCTGACGAAGTGGCGACCAAACATTTTATACACCCTGTACACAACTTAAAAGTGTGTCTGCTTCAATTTGTGCGCAAGCATTTCTGATTCACTGAATCATGCTTTCACGAGTTGTTGGCACTTGTTCTTCTTCTTCATGTGTCCGGTCCCCTGGACGTTGGCGATCACTCTGGCGATAGTTTCTCTCTCTTCCGCCATGCGGAAGAGCTCCTCCGCCCTTCGAATACCGGTCTATGTCCTGATGTTTCTTAGCCAGAATAACTGTTTTCTCCCTATTCCTCGGCGACCTTCAATTCTTCCCTTCAAAATTAGGTGGAGGAGGTGGTATTTCTTCCCTCGTAAGACGTGCCCGAGATAGCTAATCTTTCTACATTTGATAGTGGTCAGCAGCTCGTTGTGCACGTGCTCTCTCCAGCCCTTCAGTGTTGGACACTGTCGATCCAGGAGATTCGGAGCATACGCCTGATCATCCACATTTCGAAGGCCTCTAGGCGGTTCATCGTGCCTATCTTGAGGGTCCATGCCTCAACCCCGTAGAGAAGAGCAGACCAAACATATCATTTAGCTATCCTCCGCCGTATATTTAAGTTTAAGCTATCGTCGCAGAAGAAAGGTCTCATTTTGTTAAAAATAGTGCGAGCATATTCTATTCTACGCTTAACCTCCCGATCGGGATCTAGGTCCTCAGTAATCAGGCACCCCAGATATTTGAATGAGGTGACACATTCAATTTGTTTACCGTGGAGGTGGAGAAATGAATCATGGTTCTGGCGGCTAAAACCCATCATCTTGTTTTATCAATGTTAATACTTAATCTTGCTCTATGGCTGGTTGTGGAAATTCTATTGAGAAGCAGTTGGAGGTCCTTAATATTTTCCGCCAAAATAACCGTATCGTCAGCGTATTTGAGAATACTGATGCGTACTCCATTCATCTTGATGCCGAGGTCCAAATCGCCAATGACTTCTTTAAAGATCTTGTCCGTATATAAATTAAACAAGAGGGGAGAGAGGATACATCCTTGTCTAACCCCTCTCTGTATATCCACTCCTGATGACGTGGAGTACCCATTCGTATTTCGGCTTTCTGTTACCAATACAAATTCTTTATTATTCGGACATTTTTTGTCTACTCCAGCCTCAACGAGAAGCTCAATGAGTCTGGTATGATGTACCCGGTCGAAAGCTTTTTCATAGTCCATGAAGCATACAAACATATCCTGTCGATGATCTCGGTACTTTTGTAACAGAACGTTGAAACCAAAGAGCGCTTCACGCGTGCCGAAGGCGCTCCTGAACCCGAATTGTGAGTCGTCTAGGTCCATCGCATTTTGTTCGTATACGGGCATGAATGATGCGAAGGAATGTCTTTAGTATGTGACTCATAAGGCTAATTCAACGGTAGTCTCACTTTTTGAGGTGTTGTTTTTTCGGTATGATTATAAACGTCGATTTCAGCCATTCTTCCGAGATCTCACCTGTGTTATAAACATGATTGAATAATCTCAGGATTATATCTATATTATCCTCGTCTATGAGTTTAATTATTTCTATCGGAATTTCGTCAGTGCCTGTGGCCTTCCTGTTTTTGACTATCGAAATGGGGTGTAGTACTTCCGATTTAAGTATCTCGGGACCCTCCAGATTTTCCTGATTAAGTTCCAAATTCGTTCTGGTGTCGTCGAAGAGCTTGGCTATAGTATATGAATGCCATACGTTTACGGCTTCCCTTTCATCTAGTACAATCCTATTTGCTTCGTCCCGTATCGTCTCAGTTCTAAAAGGTTGTCTTGAATGTTCTCTACTTGTCATTACGTACTATCGACGCAACGGTTCTAACTTGTTGTCTTGAACAAACAAAACAACCTTTTAGAACTTAGACCCACCTTTTCAGTTGTGCTACTGACACTCTAGTCATTTAGAAATTTGTTACTCCATTCGTTGAGGAGTTGTTTCAACAGTTTATTTTCTCTTACTCCTGAAGCTTTTTTTTTATTTCGTGTTTCGACTAGAGTGCTATTGATACTTCTTTAGTATGGAAGGTATGTCTGTACAAGAGAAAACCGAAATGGTTTTGATTTATGGAGAATGTGGCAGGAACATCGATGATGCTGTCACCCTTTATGCTCAGCGTTTTCCAGAGAGATAGGGAGCGGTCGTGCGCTTCTTTTTTCAGTGTTGTCAAACAGTTTACTACCGAAGGAAGTGTGCAACCCAAAAAAAGGAAGCGTAGAGCAACTATCACTAAGAGAAAATAATGAAATTGCATATTAGCTGCGGTGGCTAATAACCGCCATGTGAGCACTCGAGAAATAGCTCGCAATTTAGCATTGTCTCAGACTAGTGTTTGTAAAATATTAAAACGTTATAAGTATCATCCTTACCATGTGTCTATGCATCAAGGACTTCATGGCGATGATTTCCATAATCGAGTGACGTTTTGTCAGTGGGCACTTGAACAGAAACGAAGAAAACCGGATTTCTTTTGTCGGGTACTTTTCTCTGACGAGTCGGCTTTCACGAACCAAGGTACGGTTAATCGACACAACATGCATTATTGGAGTGTGGAAAACCCACACTGGTTGCGTCAAATTGAACATCAGCGTCCTTGGTCTGTTAACGTTTGGTGTGGATTAATTGGCTACAAACTCATCGGCCCTATTTCATTGAAGGCAATTTGACCGGTGAAAAATACCGCAACTTTCTGCAAAACGAACTGGCGACATTGCTTGAAGACCTAAGCCTCGAAGAGCGACAGAACATGTAGTTTCAACATGACGGTTGTCCAGCACATTATTCGGCAGCAGCACGGGAGGTATTAAATCGCGACTACAATGGTCGCTGGATTGGTAAAGGTGGACCCGTACATTGGCCTGCCAGATCGCCAGACCTTACGTCGCCAGATTTCTTTTTGTGGGGTTTCCTAAAAAATAAAGTTTATCAACAAGTGTCAACAACTCGTGGAAACATGATTGAGCGAATCAGTAATGCTTGCGCACAAATTGAGGCAAACACACTTTTAAGTTGTGTACACTCATTTGAAGTGCGGATCAATAGATGCATTCAAGTTGAAGGTCATCAGTTCGAGCACTTAATTTAATTGAATGGTGAGAGGCAAGGGGACTCACTGAAAACAAGCACCCCGACGGTGAGAGGCAAGGGGACTCACTGAAAACAAGCACCCCGATGGTGAGAGGCAAGGGGACTCACAGAAAACAAGCACCCCGATGGTGAGAGGCAAGGGGATTCACTGAAAACAAGCACCCCGATGGTGAGAGGCAAGGGGACTCACAGAAAACAAGCACCCCGATGGTGAGAGGCAAGGGGACTCACTGAAAACAAGCACCCCGACAGTGAGAGGCAAGGGGACTCACAGAAAACAAGCACCCCGACGGTGAGAGGCAAGGGGACTTACCGAATAAAAATACTCCTACTACAGCGCTGTCTATGATAATTAGAAAAAAATGTTTCAGACAAACGTTACGTATTTTTCGACGTAGAATCCGAATCTGCAATAAAAAGTAGGGGTTCCCATTTAAGATTTCAAAGTTACCCCCCGCTCCACCCTCAGGGGAGGCGGGGGCGGGCTAATTTTAGCATAAGTGAATTGGCTCCTCGAAAATATTGCGGGTTATGTGAACATTTTTTCCGTACGATGCGTATTTCTCGAGATATTTTGCAGTCTCAAGTTAAAAAACTCACCCTATATATGCTCCAAGAAATTACTATGTGTTTTTGAATACTATGTCACAAACAACTGGCAAGTTTTCGGTGTCTCTCTGTAAATTAATCGAGTTGCTATTTCTTTTAATAAAGAACATCTCTGCGATCTCTCTTTTTAAGATGGTCCTCTTTATGTAAAAATATGAACATTGGACCAGTCAAATTCGTGGTTATTAAGAATTCTATGCTTGCTGACCACCAAGTGATTGCTTTCATGCTTTTTTACATCAGACTTATGTTCCTTTATTCGTGTATCGCGGTGTCGTTTCGTTTGTCTTATATAGCACGCATCTCAGTTCAAACAATTAATCTTATATACAACTCCCGTCCTCCGGCCGTTATCCAATACATCTTTACCGCGTTTAATAATGACATCTAGTTTATTCGAGACCGTGTATACGGTGTTCAGTTGAC
Source organism: Ooceraea biroi (assembly GCF_003672135.1). Taxonomy (NCBI): domain Eukaryota; kingdom Metazoa; phylum Arthropoda; class Insecta; order Hymenoptera; family Formicidae; genus Ooceraea; species Ooceraea biroi. The sequence continues at coordinate 7,457,796 of NC_039508.1, forward strand.
ATCGCCTCAATAAACGTCTAATATTTTCACACAAATCTTTAACATATGGAATAGTTATAAACTTATTTCTAGTAGATGTGACTTGGTCAATTCCACGAACAACTCCATTTTGTGTATCGTGGTTATTGCAAGCTAAATCTTTATAATTAATTTCTCTAAGTCGTTTCTTAATATGTCTATTAATGAATTCAAACGGGTAACAATTATTTGATAAAATAGAACGCATTAATTCAATATTAGACGAATGGAACTTAGTATCAGATAAAAGTATAGCTCTGTCAACCAAACCCGTAATAACATTCTTCAATCTTGTATTTTTCCGGATGGTTAGAAAAATAGTTAACGTAATGACCGGAAAACGCAGGCTTGCGATACCAATTGGTTATTAATTTACTGTTCTCTCTAATTACCGTAGTGTCCAGAAAAGTGATTGAATTGTTGTTCTCAATCTCAAATGTAAACTTCAGTCTTTGATGGTATTCATTACAAAACCTCGAGCACATCCTGTATTTTATCATTAGGAAGTATAGTGATAATGTCATCAACGTATCGGTAAAATAACTTTATGCTGAAACCAAGCTCCCTGATACAATGTGTCTCTAAATCTTCCATAACAATATCCGCTAATATGGTTACCCGTTGCGCATCATCGTTTCTGCTATTGGCAGTCCCTTATAATATATCGTATTTGTTCCATAAGATACTGTCGGAATCTATCCCAAAACCTGCTTCTCACATACTTGACAGTTGGATCTTTGTTAAGAAAATTCGAAATGTAGATATTGAACCGTTTAAGTCGTTGATGTCGTTAGATGTAACTGTACGTTTTAATACTATCCCTAAAGAACTGTGATGAAAGAGATGGAGAAAAGATGGCATATGAATAGTAGTAAAAATAGTAGTAAAAATAGTAGTAATAGTAGTAAATTTAATTTACAACAATTTTTACATGCCATCGATTTAATTTTAAATTCCACCAGCTTCGGCTTCAATGGATAATTTTTCGAGTAAACCTTTGGGAGCCCGATGGGTTCTCCATTGTCGCCGATATTAGCGGATATTGTTATGGAAGATTTAGAGACACATTGTATCAGGGAGCTTGGTTTCAGCATAAAGTTATTTTACCGATACGTTGATGACATTATCACTATACTTCCTAATGATAAAATACAGGATGTGCTCGAGGTTTTGTAATGAATACCATCAAAGACTGAAGTTTACATTTGAGATTGAGAACAACAATTCAATCACTTTTCTGGACACTACGGTAATTAGAGAGAACAGTAAATTAATAACCAATTGGTATCGCAAGCCTGCGTTTTCCGGTCATTACGTTAACTATTTTTCTAACCATCCGGAAAAATACAAGATTGAAGAATGTTATTACGGGTTTGGTTGACAGAGCTATACTTTTATCTGATACTAAGTTCCATTCGTCTAATATTGAATTAATGCGTTCTATTTTATCAAATAATTGTTACCCGTTTGAATTCATTAATAGACATATTAAGAAACGACTTAGAGAAATTAATTATAAAGATTTAGCTTGCAATAACCACGATACACAAAATGGAGTTGTTCGTGGAATTGACCAAGTCACATCTACTAGAAATAAGTTTATAACTATTCCATATGTTAAAGATTTGTGTGAAAATATTAGACGTTTATTGAGGCGATGTCAACTGAACACCGTATACACGGTCTCGAATAAACTAGATGTCATTATTAAACGCGGTAAAGATGTATTGGATAACGGCCGGAGGACGGGAGTTGTATATAAGATTAATTGTTTGAACTGAGATGCGTGCTATATAAGACAAACGAAACGACACCGCGATACACGAATAAAGGAACATAAGTCTGATGTAAAAAAGCATGAAAGCAATCACTTGGTGGTCAGCAAGCATAGAATTCTTAATAACCACGAATTTGACTGGTCCAATGTTCATATTTTTACATAAAGAGGACCATCTTAAAAAGAGAGATCGCAGAGATGTTCTTTATTAAAAGAAATAGCAACTCGATTAATTTACAGAGAGACACCGAAAACTTGCCAGTTGTTTGTGACATAGTATTCAAAAACACATAGTAATTTCTTGGAGCATATATAGGGTTCATTTTAATGGCCCCGGGCAAATATTGCGAAAAATATGTAAGATACAAAAAACCGTTTCGTACAAAAGTTGTTTGACCTCGGGGGAAACACAAGACAGTGATATCAATTTGTTCGCAGATGGCGCCACTTTGGAGATTTCATTATGGCGGCCATTTCTTTAAATAGAAGTTGATTTTTTTTCTCTAAATAAAAGTTGTAGCTGACAATGAGAGAAATACAACGCTTTTTTGTTTTTTTAAATTGGATCAGTTTTCGCTGAGTTACAGTGTTTCAAAGTTTATAATGTAAGCTTCCATGCCCATAAGTACAGGGTGCGTTCTTTGTGACTCCAAACCTCCACCTCTTTGTGTGTGGGTGTGTGTGCGCGCGCACACGCGTGTATGTTTGTTTTTTTGAAATAACCGTTCTCTCTTTATAATAACATATTCTACTGGATAATAAAGCCTTGGAAAATTAAGCGAAATACAGAAAAAATAGTTAGACATAAGTTTTAGGGTTTCGAGGACGAAAGAAGGTTACGATATCAGTTAAGTTGTAAATGGCGCCACTTTAGAGAAGCATTGATTTCAATTTTTTAAATGGAACTTGATTTTCTCTTTCACCAAAAGTTGTAGCTGGGATTGAGACAAATCCGACAAAATAAAAATTTTAGCTTGAAGAAAACGAAAAAATTAAAGGTAATTTTCTTTTGTTTTTGTAATTATTTTATTTTTTGATACTTTTTTGTATTACATGATTTATGTATGTATTTAATGATTTATAAAAGTAGTGATAAAAATAATGATAATTTATAAAAATTGTTCAAACGTACCTCCATTTACATCGATGCAGAATTGAAGTCTTTGGCGAAATGAAATTTCTGTCTTTTTAATTACTTCGGCCGGAATGTTTTCGCACGCTCTTGTAATGCGTCCTTTTAACTCGTCCGTCTGTGGCATTGTCTCGTGGACTATGCCTTTTAAATAGCCCCACAAAAAGAAATCGGGGGACGTTAGATCCGGTGATCTAGGAGGCCATGATACATAACCAGTTCTTCCAATCCAACGTCGTGGATACATTTCATTTAAAACATTAGTGACACTCCGTGCAGAATGTGCAGCTGCACCATCCTGCTGTAGCCACATACGCTGGACAGTATCTGGATTAAGGCCCCTCAACAGTTGCGGCAGCTCATTTTGTAACAGGTGAAGATAATTTATGGCATTGATATTGCCCTGAAAGAAATAAGGTCCCACGATATGGCCGTCTAAGATTTCACACCACACATTTACTTTCCAGCGATGCTGGTTGTCTATGTGACGAACCCAATGCGGATTTATTTCCGAATAATAATGGGAGTTGTGCCGATTCAATTCCCCTGTATTTTGGAAAGTAGCTTCGTCACTAAACATTTTTAATTTAACAAAATTGGGATCACGTGCTATTTGCTCCACCCCTCATCTACAAAATATGAGTCGACGTACCTTGTCATCATCAGAAGCTCTTGGTGAAGCGATATGTGATATGGATGGTTTGCCTTCAAACATCGATGGACTGAGGATTGCGACACATTTAGTTTGCGAGATATTTGCCGCTGGCTGACATGAGGATTCATTACTATCATTCCAAGTATGGTTATCGTCAAAATATTGTCATTTTCATCTAGCGACTTCTTTCGACGTTTCCGCTTCATCTCACCATCACGAGCTCTCTGTATTAACCGAAGTATCGCTTTGTGGTCGGGATGTCGCCGATCTGTGAACTTCTCCACATATTGCCTTGCAGCCATCACACGCTCCGTAGACCATAATCATATCCACAATTTCATTCGGTTGATAATCTGCCATTGTTAATATGATATCGGATTCGGATTAACCGACTTCGAAAACCTTCGGATACCCCAGGACAGGTTCCAAGGCCCTGAACTTAATAGTGATGGTAACCTCGGAAGAGTATCTAGTGCTCCGATCAATGCCATAAATTATCTTCACCTGTTACAAAATGAGCTGCCGCAACTGTTGAGGGGCCTTAATCCAGATACTGTCCAGCGTATGTGGCTACAGCAGGATGGTGCAGCTGCACATTCTGCACGGAGTGTCACTAATGTTTTAAATGAAATGTATCCACGACGTTGGATTGGAAGAACTGGTTATGTATCATGGCCTCCTAGATCACCGGATCTAACGTCCCCCGATTTCTTTTTGTGGGGCTATTTAAAAGGCATAGTCCACGAGACAATGCCACAGACGGACGAGTTAAAAGGACGCATTACAAGAGCGTGCGAAAACATTCCGGCCGAAGTAATTAAAAAGACAGAAATTTCATTTCGCCAAAGACTTCAATTCTGCATCGATGTAAATGGAGGTACGTTTGAACAATTTTTATAAATTATCATTATTTTTATCACTACTTTTATAAATCATTAAATACATACATAAATCATGTAATACAAAAAAGTATCAAAAAATAAAATAATTACAAAAACAAAAGAAAATTACCTTTAATTTTTTCGTTTTCTTCAAGCTAAAATTTTTATTTTGTCGGATTTGTCTCAATCCCAGCTACAACTTTTGGTGAAAGAGAAAATCAAGTTCCATTTAAAAAATTGAAATCAATGCTTCTCTAAAGTGGCGCCATTTACAACTTAACTGATATCGTAACCTTCTTTCGTCCTCGAAACCCTAAAACTTATGTCTAACTATTTTTTCTGTATTTCGCTTAATTTTCCAAGGCTTTATTATCCAGTAGAATATGTTATTATAAAGAGAGAACGGTTATTTCAAAAAAACAAACATACACGCGTGTGCGCGCGCACACACACCCACACACAAAGAGGTGGAGGTTTGGAGTCACAAAGAACGCACCCTGTACTTATGGGCATGGAAGCTTACATTATAAACTTTGAAACACTGTAACTCAGCGAAAAATGATCCAATTTAACCCATTAATGCCCAACAAGCTCGAATTCTTTGCTCATTTTCCAGCCTCAGTCTCGGAAAGAATCACGAAGCACATTTTTACAAAAACAATGATTCTTACTACTTTTGGGTGTGCTCTTTCGAATTCTGGGATCAAAATTGAGCCTCCGTGCTTCAGAAAAAAATATGACGTATTAAAAATTAAAAAACACCAAAAATTGAAGACTTTTTTCTAAATGTTTTTTCTTGTACAGATAAAGGGTTGGAATCCACTTCTAAATTCAACTATCGGTGCATAAAATAGTTGATCTTTAACGACGAATTTTTTTTGTTTTTCGAAAAATTGCGTGATTGTCCTAAAATGACGTTTATATGAGAAAATTTTCGAAAAATACTGATTTATTGTAAATAATCTAATAAAGTTCGAAATATCGAAGTTTCTGACACTTGAAACGTTACCAATTGTTGAGCTCATTACCGTAGATCATGTTTCAACCTTTGACTATATACCTATGGACTACTAATGGGCAGCCATTGTGCGATCCAAGATCTCAGCGCCACCAGGTACCAACGGCCAAACCAAGAACTAATAATCATATATTTCGTGAACATTGTTTTAAGAATATAATATTCACATTCTCTTATACTACAATATAAAACAAAATATTCATGATCATTGTATTAATATGATTTTTTAAATGCTTTTTGAACAGTAAAATTGTTGCTCTTTTCATGTTAAATTGCAAAATAACTTCAAATTCTTTTCTTACTTACAATAAAGCATTAGGTACATGAGAATATAGTACAATAAAGTATACTTGAAAGGAAAAAATTAAGAAAATAAAAACGTAATCTTAAGAGACTAAAAATCAGTTTTATTATACATTACACTTACTGCTCTTTGAACAAAATTAGTTTTGTAAAATCTTTACGGACATATTTTACATGTAAGTTACGTGTCAATTCTGTGCCAAACCAATATAACTTTATTTTTTAATAAAACTCTATTATTGTTTTTATCATTTTATGTTTGTGATTTTCTAATAAATCATTATCTAATACGTGCGCGTCAAAATTGGTAAAAAGATTTTAGACATTTATTTATATTTCTTATTACGTGCAAAGTCATTCTTTGAAATGCGTGTTTTATTTTCTATTCTATAAATATTAAATATTTTTTCTGTAGTGCTCGTTATTGTATGAGGTATGGCCTCAATGATTAATCGACGTCCGTTCGTAAGTAAGTAAGGAGAAACCTCTCAGATTCAAGGATCTGTGCATTATCAACCATCGGAATTGCGGACCAATAATCGCAGAGAATTTAAGGAACCAAGTGTGAATTCTTTATTTCGAGACGATTTTTATATTCCTGTTTTGGCTTTGTATCGTGTGATCGTACATGATTTGATACAACAATAACGAACCATTTTGTTTTCACTTAGAATTGGTCACTTATAACACCTCACATGCGTCATGAAACCACAGAACAAATGCTTCAGTCAAAGGTATATGTATGACTATTAGTTTTTGGCTTGGCCGTTGGGTGCGCTGAGATCTTGGATCGCATCTTTTACATTACCTAAGTGGCAACGTTAGCAGTCCATAGGTATATACGCAAAGGTTTCAACGTAATTTGTAACTTCAAAGGTGGCAGATCCAAGATGGCCGCCAAAAATTTCAAAAATAATCAGTTTTTCTGTTATTATCGCTTCTGGAACTTCAATCCGGTAGAATTTCTACTATTTTAGGTGTTTTTGACATTGTTGATTACGAATATCAAGTTAGATTTGCAAAATCAGTTTGTTTAAACAAAATTGTTTAAACAATTTACTGCAAAATTGTATTTTTTCTAAACTTTTATGCCAAATTCTTATTCTACGGAAAAAATTATGTAAGAAACATGTTACATTTTTAACATTACTTGTAAAACCTGCTCTCTCATTACGTATCTCTTGGCGTATCACATGGAAGTATGAACACTTTTTTCTCCACTATTTCTCGTCAATTTACAGCTTCATCGAAAATATATTGGGAGAACTAGAGCATATTTCCGACGTATTTTTTTCCGTAGAATAAGATTTTGGCATAAAAGTTTAAAAACAGTTGACAGTTATTTCTAGTTAGTAAGTTATTCAATTTAAAAGAGTTTTATAGCGTGCATTAGTTTTTTAAATTGTCTTAGTATTCACTGCATTGTAGTATTTATTATATTACAGAAAATGTAGGTTTATACACATAGGTTTCGAGTTACGAGAAGTTTAATTTATTTTTGTTTATTTCTAATATTTATTATGTAAGCAACCGATCGGTGTTTACCATCCTAGACAATAAGAGAACGAGGAGAAGTGTCGGTAAGCGGGAGTTCGGGATAGCTCAACGGACAGAGCAATCGCCCGGCAAGCGAAAGACCCGGGTTCGATTCCCGGCTCGGCTATCCGTGCTCCGTACATTTTTCTCTCGTTCCTCTTACAATTATAATTTGATTAGATATCGTTGTTCAGCCAGAATTTAACTAGATCACCATTTATTTCATCAACCAACACTGGCAATACAATATGAACGCGAACGCAACGTTTCGACCAATATTATGGTCCTCTTCAGGCGTAACAATCTTTTTCTAAAATCGGTAATAAAACAATCCACAATACAATAGAATAATATACAATATAAAATATAAAATTAATAAAACATACAATATACAATTTACAATACAATAAAATAATATATAACGAACATGGTTGGTATCAAAACTAACTTACTGGCAGAAAAAGACAACGGTAAACTGTACAGCTTTTCGACAGACAGCAAAAGACGTCGGTGAACGCCGACAGCCAACAAGCAAGTGAATTCAAGGAGACAAACAGCCAATATTTGTCAGTATTAGATCATATATACCGGGTAACGATTTCGTATCCCTCTGCATATTGATAGAATTACTGTGCCTCTTAATAAAGACCATTTCAGCTATCTCCCTTTTCTTTAAGTTCATCTCGTGGTGTAAAACCTCAACATCTGACCATTTGAACGTATCGCCATCAAGACCCCTGTGCCTGCTGACCACGGACCAATCATTTTCGTCTTTCTTTATGTCCCGATATATGCTCCTTAATTCGCGTGTTTAGATGCCTTTTCGTCTGGCCAATGTAACAAGAATTGCATTCCTCACAATTAATCTTATAAACAACATTAGTTATTTTATCTTTCGTGAGCGCATCTTTACCTCGCTTTATTATACGATCCAATCTATTAAACGCTTTGCATACAATACTCAAACGACAACGCTTAAGCCTCTCACTTAAACCCTTTATATACGGAATAGTAATAATTGTTTTGTTATTATGTTCCTCGTACTATTGGTATTTACTATTTCACTGTCACTACCCTTATCAGTTCTATGCTTAATACTTTTAGTCTGCTTTTAATATGTTATTAATAAACTCAATCGGATAAGAATTGTTTAATAAAATCGATCTCACAATTTGAATGTTACCACCATAGAATCTCTTATTAGCTACAAGACGCTCTGTCAATTAAATTCGTAATAACACTAACTTTATGTTGTACAGGATTGTTAGCAAAAACATTCAAATATCGGCCGAAAAGGTTAGTTTCCGATACCAATCAGTGATAAGCAATCCATTGTCACGAATCACCATTGTATCCAGAAAACTCAACGACCTATTGTTCTCTACTTCCAATGTAAAGCCTAATCGTAGATGGTAACTATTCAAATTTCTAGAGCCACATGTATCATATCAGTCATACCTATAAAGACTTTAACTGAAAAACCAAATTTCTGTATACAACACTTCTCCAAGTAGTCCATGACATCGTTACCCGGTATATATGATCTAATACTGACAAATATTGGCTGTTTGTCTCCTTGAATTCACTTGCTTGTTGGCTGTCGGCGTTCACCGACGTCTTTTGCTGTCTGTCGAAAAGCTGTACAGTTTACCGTTGTCTTTTTCTGCAGTAAGTTAGTTTTGATACCAACCATGTTCGTTATATATTATTTTATTGTATTGGTAAATTGTATATTGTATGTTTTATTAATTTTATATTTTATATTGTATATATTCTATTGTATTGTGGATTGTTTTATTACCGATTTTAGAAAAAGATTGTTACGCCTGAAGAGGACCATAATATTGGTCGAAACGTTGCGTTCGCGTTCATATTGTATTGCCAGTGTTGGTTGATGAAATAAATGGTGATCTATTGGGTTGTTCAAAAAGTCGTTGCGTTTATTTCCGATAGATGGCTTTAGTTGTATATTTAATGTATTGAACGCATCTATAAATTCATGAGTCTATGCGCGGTTGATAGTTGACACTTATAGCTTCCATCAAGGAAAAAAGCACGCGAATCGATCAACAGTTATTCTTTCTATAACGTTTTGGAAATGGAGAGTCAACACGAGCATTTTCGGCAAGTTTTACTTTATTACTTCCGAAAAGGAAAGAACGCCGTGCAGGCTTGTGAAAATTTGCGAAAAGTTTATGGTAATGAAGCCCTAAAAAATCGCCAATGTCAATATTGGTTTGCTCGTTTCCGTTCTGGTGACTATAGCGCGAAAAATGCACCTCGCTCAGGTCGGCCATCAGAGGTTGATAATGATAAAATAAAGGCATTAGTTGAAGCGAATCGACATTCTACCATTCGTGAGCTCGCTGAGGCACTAAAAATATCGATTGGAAGCGTTCACCTTCATTTGAAACAACTTGGTTACGTCAGTAAGCTCGATGTTTGGGTCCCACATGAATTGAAAGTTCACCTCATAAAACGCATAGACATCTGCGATCAACTTCTGAAACGTGAACAATCCGACCCATTTCTGAAACGCATGATTACTGGCGACGAAAAATGGATTGTCTACAACAATGTGAAGCGAAAGCGATAGTGGAGCAAGTCCGATGAGCCGGCCCAAAGCACATCAAAAGCAGACATCCACCAGAAAA